>NC_043967.1:33760396-34060396 GCF_902148855.1 Sphaeramia orbicularis
AACTCCCACCACCTGAAAATTTCATCAGAATCCTTCCATAACATTTTGAGTTATCTTGCTAACAGTCAAACAAACAAACAGACAAACCCCGATGAAAACATAATCTCCTTGCCAGAGGTAATAGGGTTGGGAATCTTTTACTATCTCATGATTCGATTCAATTCTGATTTTTGGGGCTACGATTTGATTCAAAATCAGTTTTCAATTCAAAACGATTTGATTCATAAGGATTTCTGCTTCAATCTATAGGTGTGCTAAGGATCCTCATAATCTACTCTGCAAGACAGAATGACAAATGCAGGCATTAAAATGTCTTTTTCACATTTATGACATTTTAAACATTTATCCATGCTTGGCAGGGAGTTTGGTGAGGCACAGCAGTGTGCGTTGGTTTTCCGCCGGTGGTTGACTCGGCACTGTGTCCTTAAGCTCTGGGTGATGCCTGCTGACAGACTGATCTCGTGAAATTGTGTTGTATGTGACGCCACTTTATTGCAATGTACGCACTTTCATCCTTTCATGTGTTATTTAATGCCATTAGATGGTGTGTCAATGCGCTAGCCGCTAATCGCTAACCACATAGCTAACCCTACCTCCTCCATTAGTTCCCTTTGTGTTGGTGCTTACCGTGCATGCGCATGTTCCAGAGCCAGCTGCGTGATGACATCAGGATGTCCCGTGTACAAAATGGAGGCAGACTGCCGGCAGGGGGGTGGGGGGTTAGCCCAAGGCTGCATGTTCTTGACAGTGACATGTAATAAAGTCTTGGTTTAGACAGTAAAGTTTAAAAAACTTATTGGATATTTGGAGTGGTAGCTTTTATTTCTTTCTTTCTTTCTCTAGCCTCAGTCACAATGCTTCTTACGAATGATGGGTTTGTATGAATCTCCTGGTTTGTATGAGTTCGTAGATGTTCATAGACATTCATGGAGGGAGCAGTAGTTTCTTATGGCCGTCTTATGAAGTTGGTACAGCTGCTGTTCAAAACGCAAGAGCATCTTGAGGCCTCCGTGAGAAAATGACGTGATTTTGTGTCGTACGAACACGGTACACAGTTGTCGCGGTCTTTGTAAGGGTGCCTTGAGAACTTCCTATGTCAGACCTATGACAACTTCATTAATTTTTTTGTCGTAAGGTGAATGTATGTCAGCCCTACGTGAAACTCACAGCATTCTCAAGTCGATGGTAGGAAGATCTTACGCTGTTTCAGAATATTTAGATCGCTATATAAACAGTGGCCGTGTAGTAAAAGTCGCATGTTGTGATCATCGCATTCAAGATGGTAATAATGCACACAAGATTGAAACTTCTACAGCTACAAGATGAAAAAGAGGAAGGTCCAGCAGTTGTTTTGGCTGTTTCAGTTTGACAGCAGCAGAAGAAGAGGGACATTCTAAAGCACTTAACATAAAAAAAACAGCTTAACGAAGTTTAATGGCCCAGAACAGTGATCAATCCTCACCAAAGTTAGTGTGGACATCTATAGTCATGTCCACTTTCACCTCTGCAAAAAAACTTACCATAGTTTAATCTCAGAGTACTGTTCATTCATTATTTCATTCAGTCATTTTCTGAGCGGTCCTGTCGCAGAGGCGCTGGAGCCTATCGCAGCATTAGAGATGTCCACACATAATTTGGTGATTATTGATGAGGCTTTAGCTAAATACATTTGTAAAGGAGAGGCTGGTTTTAATAAACGGTGGCTCCACTCTGTGTCATATGCATAAAATAATACTCTGTTTGACAGTTTGTTTTGATCTATCAAACTGAGATGACAGTGGCTGGATACAGATGCTTCAGTGTGTTGTGTCTGACTTGGTGGCTCAGCTCTAGTAATTCAGTGCATAGCATCCTGGGTAGTGGTCCGGTGTGTCCAGCTGGGTCTAGCCTTTCTGGTTACATGTTTAATGCCCATGTTTTACTTGAAACAGCGTCTTCACCAATGGTATTCAATACAACTGAATATCGTCTTTGTTTTCTTGTTCTGACATCCAACCATAACAAGACTATTTTATTCCTTATTTTGTGCAATAAAGTTTCTGCACAAGCAGCTTCAAGTAGCAAACAAGTAAACTGCACTACTAATAAAAATAAACTAATGCATTTGCATTTTTGGTTTTTTTGTTGCTTTTTCTGTGCTTTACTGTATGGTTTTGTGCTGTGAACAAAAAAGGACATTAAGTAGATGTCTTTTTAGAACAAAATAATTTCAACTGAATTCAGACTCAGGAAAAACAGACTAAAAATAAAATGTGTTTTAATTTTGAAGATGTTTGAGAACATGTGAGGGGATTTTTCCACTGTTTAATGATACTGTAAGGCTCCGAAGTTAAAGGAATTTATGTTGAAGAAGTGTAAGGTTTAACAGTGAAGTAATTTACAGGGAATAAGTTAATTCATGTATTTGTTAAAAAATATATTGACAGTGTTTACCCAATCAAGTATATACATTTATGTTTGCCGAATTATTTACACATTTAAATATTCTCATTTGTAGTATAGAAGCAGTTAAGATAATCTGTTGAATCTGCCTTTCTAAATCACTTACATTTACCGATCTAAGTACTGCTAGCTCCTGATTGGTTAGTTCAGTCATGTGAGGATATGTGTCAGGAGGTGTTGTGGCGGTAGTTGTCATGTGTGAAAAGTAAAACACTGTTAAAGAACAAATCCATCTCCGTCCTGCTGTCTCATTTTATAAAGAATGAACCATTAACGAACAACAAACCCTCAAGTTACAATATTATATTGAACAAATGATCAGTCGGATACAGATCATACTGATGCAGATGTTTGATTTCCAACATATTGACACCACGGTACGCAAACTATCATGTAACATGTAGTTGATATGAAGGTACATGATCCTCTTCACCCATATGTCATCTGTGGAGAACATCCAGGTTGCGAACCAGACCCGAATCCAGACCATCATCATCTTCCAAGACATCTAACTCTGAATCCCCACACAGTAGTTGCTTTTCCATTGACCCTCAAATTGTGCAAATATAACTTGCGCATAGAAATTTACCTGGAAAAACGAAAATTTCGCCAAAAGTGTCATTTTTCGATTAAAAGTTTTTTGCACTGGCAAGAGGTGGTTTTTTGGCTGTCGTGCAAATATATATATATCACGCAAAACTGTACTGGGAAGACCTTTTTTTGCAACTAGAGTCAGGTGAATTAAAAATACAGATGTTGACATACGTTACAACAAGCGAAGAAGAAGAAACATGTCGCAGTATGTGTGGACACACCAGGAAACCCAATCATTTTTTAATTTAGTACGAGATAGAGGGGTAATATATAATAATAATGAATATATCTGTAAATGAACACCATATTTACGTTCGTCACGTTTATGGAATGATTTCTCGTGTCATCTCGCGACAATAAATAAACAAATCATCGCATTTGTGATTTAATGGAAAAACCAACGTTGTGCACTTCTGTTTTTTCGACATTTAGTAAATATCGGTAAAGTTTTGCAGAAATGTCCAATGGAAAAGCGACTGGTGACACCATGGTACATGATATCATGGATGTTCAGGAGTCCTTGTTGCTTCATGCCCTGAAACACTTGATGTAATTCTGGGCCAAACCAGAACAGACATTGAGAACTCTGACTTTGATGGACTTCTTTGGCCAGTTGATGAAATCATTAACGTGGATTTTCAAATACATCAACACAGCCTCCATCAGTTTAATTGATGAACCAAAGTGTTTCCGTAGATCCTTGATGACATGTTCAATTTTCTTGATGTGCTTGGTCTTCTAGATCATGTTCTCCTTTAGAGGTTTCTGACACAGACACTCAAAGATGGTGCAGTGATCCATCGTCATCAGGGACAATCCAGTGATTATTTTTCTGAACAGAGCTATGATGAGGTTAGTTTATTTTCAGTTATATATGCATTTCAAAACAACAGAAGAAGAGAGAAATAATACAATTCGACTGAAAAAGACTCAGGCAGAAACAAAGCTCAATAATGCATGTCTGCTTTACAGCTTAAGCTACACAATACATGGTGCCAAGTAGAAAGAAAAAAATATATATATACACACACACATTTATATATATTTTTTTCAGTTACAGCTGTAAGTCTCCAATATAGATGCATATAATACTTTTTTGAATATAACAAAGGAAGTACATTGCTTAAGTTTTAAATTAGCACTATATTCCACGGTTGAACCTCTTCAAAAGAAATACATCTTCCTTTAACTTCTTTTTGTAACATAAATTTGCATCCATCTGTTAACTCATATTTACTTTCAGACACTATAAAAAACGTAATGCACACAATCTGGTAGTGTTTTGTTTTTTGCTTTAAAAATGATTTGCTTTGTTCTATAATAAACCAAGTCTTCAAACTTCAAAACATGAGAATTTAAAAATAATGGATTAGTATGATCACGATATCCTGCTTTATTTATGATACTTATAGCTTGTTTTTTGTTGTAAAACCAGTTTATTAGTTGTGTTTAGTTGTTGTTATTAGTTGTGGTTTTAAAAGTAGATCCCCATAATTCAGCACAGTAGGTGGACTATGTGATGATGGCGGTCCTCTACCTTGGACAGTCCATCAGTCCCCAAAGCAGGGTCCTAGTAAGGTGGGTGTGATGGGTCTGATCAGTCCACTTCCTCACATTGACCAGATGTCTCCTTCTTTTCTCTCTCTCTGTTGTTCTTCTGTTCTTGCCTGTCTTCACCACCTCTGTTTAATGGTATCACATAGACGACTGCAGGCCAACAGTGTGTCCAACCAGTCTGTGCTGATAACCAGGGTACAGGGTTAGGTGCTTGAGGGATTTCATCGAAGTCCATGATGCGGGGATGAGGCGAGGGCAAAGCATTGTGATTTAGGTTCAGAATGAGGCCCGTGGATCCTTTGGTCACTGAAATTGTCTGCCCCACTCATTTGCTTGTGATATTTTGCTTTTTTAAATGGAATTATGCATTTTAAAACATTTCCTTGTGGTCTACATAAACTGTAAATGCTATGCTTGGATCTGAATTAACCTCCACAGGTCCATCTTCAACCCTATTTCTGAGTAATGACACTAGAAAGGTCATTTTTAGCGCTGGCCCTTTAAATGCACATGAGCCACTTCACACCCCACCCCCTCAAGGTTGTTGTCTGTGTTGCTCTGTCCCGTTCAACCACTTGTGTTCGTTAATACAACCAACAACTGAACATTTTAGGTAACTGGCTTAAAGTTTGGACATATTTTTAGTTTTTACTACAGCCGCTGCTGCTGATAAACAGTTATGTTGTACTTGGAGAAATGTTCGTCGGAAGTCTTGACCTGATATGTGCAAATATCCTGATGTAACAAATTAAGCAGGAATTAAAACATGTTGTAGAAATCCACTCGATTTTTGCCGGAATGAATATAAAGGTAGCTTTGCAGCACCTGGAGGGTTCACATTCAAACTTTTGGAACTATTAGGGTCCAAATACAGAAATACATGTACCAAAAACTAATAAAAGTGGGTTTAACAAAATATGACCCCTTTAAAGGGCAGACACAGGAAACCTGCTCCCAAGAGCTGATGTGTCTGCCTTTGGAGAAGAAATGAAGAAGAGCAGAACAGTCTTAGCATGTTCAGAAGTAGATCTGGACTGAAAGTAGGTGGTCCAGATCTGTGTCCCACAACATCTGGTCTCAGAGGCTGTGAAGGTGTGGACTGGAACTAGAGCGTTTGTTGATCTCAGGGTGGGCTTAGGTTTCCCTGGACCACTTGAAATCCATATCAGTCATGACCTGTGACACATGGATGATATCTGTTTCAGACTTTGGTCTCACCAAAGACCCACATCTCTGTTTCTGGTGCTGAAAGTAGACAGTCGATCCTTTTGGTTTCCATTAACATTTCTTGGTGGGTTGTTACCACAGCTCTTGGTCCACCTCTACTAAGACCTCCTCCTTAAGGCTGTTTCATGCTTACCGCGTCAGGCTTCACGTGGCCAACTGACGTCATTTTCACACCCACACCCCTTCGCGCGGCTCATCTTAAGCGGAAACTTTCTCCTTCGCGCACCTCAGAAAGTTTGTAAGAGACGCGCGCACAACATGGCCGACATTCAGGAGCTCCTGGTGGTAGAAGTACAGAAGTACAGGCACGTGTATGATTTGTCACACTGGGACCACCGCAACAGCCGTGTGGTGAACAATTCATGGAGGGAAATTGCAGCGACAGTCAGCAAAGAGGAGGAATGGGCAAAAAAAAAACCTGGAAAAACATTCGGGACAGATATGTGAAGGCAAAAAAGGCTGCCAAAAGGACAAGTGGAGACCCAGGGGGGAGCCCAGATGTCCCACAGATTCTGAGAGTGTTGAGCTGGCTCTGGAATTTTATTAAACACAGGGAAACGGACACGAATTTCCCTCCGGAGGAGGTATATTTATTGATAACTATGCGAAAACAGAAAACGAGCTGATGAAATGCAGGTATTCTGTATACATGAAATTAATCACATTTTTATATTTAAAAGGGCGAGTTTAAAGGGTGAGGCGACCACCTTCTCTTCCTTTTCTATTGCAAGAGCAGCAACAAAAGAAAACAAGTTTCCTCTTCATCGAGAAGACGAATGAGAGTCGCCATGTTTGGTTTGTTATGGCAATTTTCTTCTTCTCTAGTATTTTACTGTGATAGACGTGTGTTTTTGGCACACTGTCCCTTGCAGGTTGGGAACAGACGCCGCACGGAGTATAAAAGCACCATGCGTACTCTTGTGCCGACTCCCCGCATCTATTTTCTTCATGTCACGTTCGTGCGGCAAGCATAAACCAGCCTTTAGACCAGTAGTTTCCAACCTTTTTTGGCTCACGACCCCATTTTATCATCTCAAATTTCTGGCAACCCCAGACATTCAAAATAGGGAGAAGGAGAAATATTTTGCTAAAATTAATTTGTTTTTGATCATGTAATAGTTTGCTATACTATGTTGCAAATAAACATTAATCTTAGATGACATTTAGTCTATATAATGTATATTATTATGGACAGAGGGAGAAAAGCCAGGTGTAGATTACTGCACAAAGTGAGAATTTTATTTTCCGTGGTCAGGATATGTACAGTCAGTCCAGCTTGGATTTCCAAGGCTGACAATTAATACTGAACAAACAAGAACTCAAACTATGAATTATGAAAGAGCTGCAGCATCTGAAACTGACCACAATGAACATTTGAAAGATAAACAGTAACTTATTCCGACCACTAGAGGGCCCCCTTTGCTTGCTTTGAACAACTGAACATCACATATTATTGGTCTTATTAGTATCAGTACTTATTAGTGGGCTTAAGACTCCTGTCAGTCACTCGCAAGCGGAAATAAACTGGTGTGGACATAAACATGGAGAAAAGTACCGGCCTTTTACATGGACATTTTCCTTTCAAATGTCTTCAGATGGGGTTGAGAAGGACACAGTTGTTTGAAAGCACTGCAATGTGGAATTATTTTTATCACCAGAGTACTTCCAGTCTGAAATATCACTGAAAGGCAATACACGCTGTTGATGCTGGCAACCCCCCCTTATAATTATGTGATTAATCCCAATTAATTACAGAAATCCATGTGATTAATTTCGATTAATAATTTTAATCGCTGCCCAGCACTAATTATTATGGGTGGAGGCAGAAAAGCCAGGTGTAGATTACTGCACAAAGTGAGAATTTGCTTTTCCTTGGTCAGGATATGTACAGTCAGTCCAGCTTGGATTTACAAGGCTGACAATTAATACTGAACAAACAAGAACTCAAACTAATGAATTATGAAAGAGCTGCAGCATCTGAAACCGACCACAATGAACATTTGACAGATAAACAGAAACACAGTGCTGCAGTTTCAGCTTCACAGTTCGTCATGTCTTTTATGTATTGTGACTGTCTCTCTCAACTCACCATATAATTTTTATTAGTTAGTTTTTATTTTTATTTTGATCAATTACTAGAAATTTCAGGTGACCCCATTTAAATTCCAGACAACCCCACCTGGGGTCCCGACCCCAAGGTTGAAAAGCACTGCTTTAGACTCTGAAGCCATGGGATTAGGTGCAACTGCAGAGGCATCATCTGGGGTCTGTTTATCTGGTATGGGAGTAGGACTCTGAGCTCCAGCCACTTTAAAACCCAAGAGCTGGAGCACATTTCCAGCTGCGTTGCATTCGTCAAGCTTATGGTGGGTCCCACTTCCTGTACAGACTGACTGCCCACCACTACCTGCATGACATGCCATCTTTTGACTTCAAACTCCATCTGATGGTACCGCTGCTCTTAGGAAATTAGACATAAAGGCTTGATTCTAATAGAAACCTCCTTCAAATAATGGCCTGGTACCTTCTGCAGTTGGGACCATATTTGAAGACATACTTGTAATGTATTTTTTTCCCCCCAATAATAAAAACCTTCCTGCTGATGCTTTTGAAATCAATTCTTGAAGATCCACAAATTGAACCAACACTGCACCAGCACTCAACCCAGCCCGGAACGAACACCAAGTACATGATAAAAGAAAATGGACAAGAAACAATCTCTGTAGTCTTTCGATAGATATTGTTTACGGCAATCAGTTGAAATTCAAAGGTGAGTTGAGGTTGCCTTAAATGACAGTTAAACAACAAAATCTGAAGTTGACAGATTAAAGCGTAACTCAACAAAAAGCAAACCAGAGAGATTCCTTCTGAAGTACAAGTTCTGAATATGCACAGTAATAGATTTGCATGCCTCACCATCCCAGGGCTTTAAAGTGTTTTCATTTTAAGCACTTTCTTTCATACTGTGAGGTAAGATTTTTCTGAAGCTTTCAAAGATGTTTTTTTTCTCCTTTAGTACAAGACAACAAGTAATATTTTTTTCTGCTGTGCTGTTTAATGTTCTGGATGATTACCTCTGTTCCAGCAGTCTGTGCTGACATGTTTAGCCAATGCATCTATTTTCCCATGCTGAGAGGGTAAAGACTTAGAGGGTTCTGACAGCTGGATTAACTGAGAGGCAAATGGGCTGTGATCGGATGTGATGAGCCAATGGCAACAGCAAGCGACGAGGAGGCAATGTCTGTTAGATAGATGCTCCACTGGGACAGATGGTATTTCAGAGGAAAATGTGTCCCTGTGCCTCTTCCAGAACTTCAGGTGAATCTTCTGAAGTACTGCGTTTTGTCCTGCTTGGTCTGTCTTTGGTTTGGATCGGTAAGGCCATGTCCACTCAAAATTGCATCTTTTCCTATCTGATCTTTTTCTGTGTCATTTTCAAAAAAGTGCTCTGGAAACGCGGAGTTGTTTAGGAAATATCTGCATCCACACAAAACCACTGACAATGATGTAGTACAAATACCAGGCCTGTATGTGGCGTTGTAATGCTCTCGCAAAAAAAATGGAGAAGAAGACATAGAGCATGTGCATAAAGTAGTGGTGTGCGATACTACATATTTTGGTATTGATCCGATATCAAGTAAATACAGGGCCAGTACCGTTGATACCGATACCAATATGTTTCAATGACTAAGGTGGATGTATTGTCAAATTGCTAAATCTCAATTAATTTTCACGACCTTTAAGTGTTTTGTGATGTTTCTTTTTTTTTTTATTATTATTAAATACTTAAAACCCAGGACAGAATTTGGGCAAAGTTTATAATAAATAGAAAATACTTCATTATTAAAATAAGTTTTTCTCAGAAACAACAGAACAGTAACAAAACAATTTTTCCCCATACATTGTCATGTCTGGATCTTTTTCCTTAACCATCTGATACATGAATTATGAAAACCTTAGTCAAGATTTTTTTTTCCTGAGTGTTTTTATTCCTCTTTAGGCATGAAAAAAACAATGTCATTGAAATTTTTTATGAACCTGTTTTTTTTTTTATGGGGTTTCAAAAATGTCTACTCAGCTGGACAGCGTGCGTTTAATTTTTGAAGAAAAGAAACAAAATACAATATCAGAAAGTGATACGCTGTGTGAAAACTATGAGTTTTTTTTTTTTTTTAATGTAGCTAATCGGATGTTTTCTCACATTTTATCATACTCTAATACAAGTTATTACTCACTTCATGGAAAAAATATATATTTTTTAACTTTTTGTTTAAGAAAACTGTTAATTACAGTCTAATAACAAATAGCAATTGATTTACTCTCAAACATGTTACTGCAGATCAGGTTTATCAAGTATTTATCAGTAATTGTGTGAATTGCAGTGTATGAGATGGTGCATAAGTGTCCACTGTGTTGCCTGATATGCAACTAAAACAACAAAACCCATGAATATACAAGAAAACAGCTGTAGAATAACTGTCCACTGTAGTGACCACTGTGCATGAAAGGGTTAAATTAACAAAGTGCACAAAATGATCACTGGTTGGTTCTACTGGGTCTGATCCAATATTTTCTCCTGGTTGCCCCTGTCCATGGTAGATCCAAGAGCATGTAGTGAATATTGTTAGCTATCGTTGTTTGTTGCTCATTGTAATGAAAGAGTAGCCGAAGATTTGGATTCAATATTTCCAATAAGCTCAATAGCTCTTGTAGCACGAGCACTACTCTGTAGTCCGCCATTGCTGTTGTTGTTGTTGTGAAGTAGCGTCTTGTTTCAGGGGTGAAAGGTTAGAGAGGTGGGGCTATGACATCATCTATTTAGAAAGTTGCAGTTTGGTTGTACAGACGAAGATGCGAAACTGGCATTTTCAAATTTATCCACTCTGGGACCCGGTTTCATAAAGATGCCGTTTCAGTGACTGAAAATGCTGATTTCGTGTGGACAAAAGGTCTATCCGACACAAAACTTTTGCAGATATGACCGAAACTGTCGTCGTTTGGACCAAGGTTATTATCGTTAACGAAAACTAACAAAATGACGAAAACTAGAATTGTAAAAACGTTTTTGTTAACTGAAATAAATAAAAAGTATAATTAGAAGAAAAAAATGATAACTACCTGAAACTATATTGTGTGTTTACAAAACTAACTAAAATGTGTAAAAATGATGGATAAAATTCCCTTAGTTTTTGTCTTTGTCAATGTCGGATTGATATGAAATCGATTTATTTCCCTCAAGCAATTTTAGCTAGCAGCACCATATGATATTTAACGATCCGTCACTTGTGGTTTCCAGTCGTCTTCTGGTCCCCACTCTACCTGGAAACATGGAGACTAAAGTTGGGAGAAAGCAGTAGAGTCCTGTACGGAATTTATTTGAATACGACGGAGAAGAAGAGAAAAGGTATGACAAAACTAAAATTAATACTAAAACTAAACTAAAACTAAGCATTTAGAAAAAACAAAAACTAATAAAAACTAGCAAACCTGCTCTAAAAACGAATTAAAACTAACTGAATTAGAGAAAAAAAAAATCAAAACTAAATAAAACTAAACTATTATGAAAAATCCAAAACTATTAGCACCTTGGTTTGGACAGGGCCTTAGTCATTGGGTCGTTGTTTCACTCAAGGATTTATTAAATATTTTCTGTCATAGATGAATATTTCCTGTCATGGACAAATCTGGATCCTAACCACCGTTTCAACAGATTAGACCTGACAGTGATCTAGCCTCAGTCCTCCACATACAGCACTGACATTAATAGTCTGTATATCTATGTAGGTGCAGTCAGTGCATTGCAGACCTATAGAATGGAGACGTTGGAGCATTTGTGATCCGTGGTACAGCAGGTGCCTTATTGAACTGCTGAGTGGTGTTTGTACTCATCATGTACAGACGCTCGGTCATGACCAGTACACTGTTCCTCTTATAGCACCAATTTTCAACATGCTGGTTCATCTGATGTTGGATGCAGGCAAACAAGTACTCAGGTATTCACAAGCATCTGGAGAAGTGTCCCCCAGTACCAAATCTAGGATCTGATTTTGCAAATCCAGTTTTCTGGTGTGGCAAACGATTGCAGGGTCAGAATTTGGAATATATTCACACAAAAATTTGAATTTATTTGAATGAGGCGACAACATAAAAACTCAAACCA
The DNA here is from genome assembly GCF_902148855.1 of Sphaeramia orbicularis. Lineage (NCBI taxonomy): Eukaryota > Metazoa > Chordata > Actinopteri > Kurtiformes > Apogonidae > Sphaeramia > Sphaeramia orbicularis. Next base: position 33,772,377 of record NC_043967.1, read on the forward strand.
GAGCGAAACTTCCATTTTGCTTAGAATGAGGCTACAGTGAAAATGGTGGGTGTTTGGATGGTAAAGAGGAGTGGCTATTTTTGTTTTGTTTTGTTTTTTATTAAAGATGTTACCTCATTTGGTTTTGATTATGATGTTAGAGAACACTCCACAATGTTGGCTGGTCCATAATCTCCCATAGGTGTTCAAATGGCTTTCAATGAAGTGACTGTGAAACAATTTAGAAAGCAGCTGATGGAAAAAACTACTCACAACATTTTTTGTTCTTTCTTACATGTATACTTCTGTATGGATCATATGTCGGCTAAAATTTACTTAGGGGGTCAAATGAGTGTCCATTTTTGTCAAAAAAAAAAGTTGTCATAAATGCATAGAACTGTGTTGAAATAATGCTAATACATTTGTGCACAGACTACTGATATTATTTGACAGTGGAAGCTCTATTTTCAGAAATATTGGATTTTGAATAGCACATGTATGTGAAAACTTTTGCTGGTGGACGGACGTGACATTACCCATGATGATCTGGTCAGTACCAGTACTTTATTAGGAATAAACTTATAGACTTACTATTGCTAATTCTCCTCTTATTCATAAATGTTAGTATTGTGGATCTAAAACAATAACAGCTGACACAAAAACACAAAATGTGGCAGTGGACGGATGTGACATGGTTGTTACAGATCCCATCATACTGATGCTCGGCAGCCATGTCACCGTTTCCACAAATGATCCCTGTGCAAAAACTAGGATCAGAATTATTTATTGTATAGTTTATCATCATACTAAAGAGTAAATAACAATATAGAATTGTTATTTCTTTATAAAAATGCGTATTATTAGAAAACTGTTGATTTAAAAAGTGACGTGTGACATTCTTAATGTATGTATTGGTGTAACGTAAGCAGGATGGATCAGCACCATACTCCATATTGCAACCTGTAAAAATAAAACGTGATATGTAGGATAGAATCTGGTGAGAAAAACTAGGGAATCTAAAAGAATAGAACATTTGTTTCTCAGGTAAATTCAGTTCAAATATAACTTGGCCATTTGTGACATGAAAATATAGCATTAATTGTGATGAAATTGGACATTTTTGAGCTGAAAACATAGTTCATTTGACCATCAACATGTTGCAACAGAAGTGAAATCCTGTAAATGTTCATAACTTGCATTTACCAACACAAAGTTCCTTTGGGGATTCACTTCTATTGATTTCTTATGCACAAAGACAGAAATAAGACCTCTAAGCAAATGTTAGCTGATGTACACAAAAGGAACACTCAAAATCCATGCTTTTCCATTTGTTTGTTTGTTGCGTAAACACTTAAATTTTTGATTTCAGAAATTCAAGCAGTTGGTTTTTCTAAAGGATTAAGAATTTTCATATTTACCCAAGAATAACTATCTGAGCTATTGCACATCCTATAGTGACATCATCTAGATGGTCTGTTATTCTTTTGTTTGTTGTGGAGCTGGTTTTGTTTTTTGGGTTTTATTTTATTGATCTATTTATTCTTTTTTTTGTTGTTGCTGTTGGTACATGGTGCGTGTGTGTACATGTAGTTCGTTGAGCGAGTTGTGGGAAATTGTGGTGCTTGGTTTTATGTTGTTAATGACCCCAGGATGAGTAGCTGGTGTGGTGTGCAGCAGCTAATGGGGATCAAAACTAATAAAAAATTAAATAAAGTAAGAATGAGGTGTTTCCTCACTTTTCACCAACAGGGAAGGGATGCCATTCCAGTGCAGTAATTTAATTTTGAACCCTTAAGTGGTTCACAACCCAGAAAGTTAGTTCTCAAATTAGCAATGTGGAGTTAAGTGTGTATTTTATGTGCACATTAAGCAGAATTTAAACCTAATTCAATGCTAATTTGCATACATCACACAAGACTAAGTACCATCCGACTGTTAGAGTGTGAAAATTGTTTTTATGACTGAATAACACGCAATTATACAAGTAAAAACCATTATTTAGCTAAGGTATTTCTTACATTAGCACACTTAATAGTAACCTAAACCAAATGCATTGATACACAGAGTTAGGTTGGTTATCATTACATGAACCGCAGTCATGTTGTTTCAGTCCAGTAGTTTTTCATATTCACTTGAATGCACAAAGCCTGCAGTGCCTTTTTCAAAGCCCTGCACTGACGAGTGCTAAAGTCCAGGCATGACCTTAACTCTTTATAATCACACTCTTGACAGCAGTGCTTGAGCTGCTATGCAGGATGCAAATACCTCTGGGCTTAATCAAACCTTCAATTACCTTCCGTATAGTTTTCCCAAATGAGTCCCTGAAGCCTGGAGCTCGCTCTCATAGTCTGGTATCTCAGCAATCATGACCTTCTTTGATAGATTTAATACTGGGTCAGCTTCGCAATCCGCAGGAGTGAAGTACTAATTCAGCTTTATGTGATACTTCAACTCAAACTCTCATTTTTAGGTGTAGGTGGATGTAGGAGGTCACATATTAGTGTTCTTTGTATATAAGAATAAGAAAGAAACCCTGTAAAGGCCGACATTAATACATGGGATTAATTAGCCTGTGAACTGTGTGATAGGTAAAATGTGAGAAGTTTAAAGGAGTTAGTAGCAGAGGTTGCGCTAGACATTTTTATTGTCCGTCATTTTGACGGACAGGGTTGTAAAAATTCCGTAATAACATATTATTATCCGTCATTTCAAATTTTTTAGTTTTTAATGATAATGAGATATATTAAATAGTATTTAATGTTCAAAAACATCTCAATGATGCAGCAGCTGTAGTTGCTGCTGGCTTATAAACCAACGTGATATCATGACTCACACAATTATATCAGCCACTTTTAATTGGTGTGTTATCTGTAGGCATTCTAAGCTTTCCTTGTGTTTGTTCACGCAGGTGTCAAATCCCATGCACTGAGGGTTAGGGTTCAGGTTACGTGAACCACAGATCTGGGCACAAATTGACATGAAATCAAATAACACATGAAAGGTAGAAAATGTGTACATATAGCACACCAAATGTCATAAGAACTGGAGTATTCCTTGCTTGTCTGTCATCCTTCACTGCATCAGTCCCTCTTTTTTCACCACGTTTATCAATGCCATCACATTTACTGGGCTTTTGAAAATAACTAAGGAGACTCGGCTGTCGTCACATTTTGCACTAGCAAAGTAGCATCTAATTTAGGCTAAAGTCCGCTAAACAATGACACAAGACTTGACACTGACTGATTAATATGCACACTACATATTTTTTTAATCTTACAACTCATAGCTCCTTTAAGGCTTTGTCAGGAATGTTTTGGGAGAACCAAATGTTAAACCAAATCTAACACAAAAATCTAATAATATACTTTAGTTAAATTGTAACTAAATAACAGATTATGTTTGGTAGCAGTATGAACATGGCTCAGTTCTGATGTTTTACTTGGTGCAGTCGCCACAGCTGAATGATGCCATTGTACATTTGTGTAAACAAAGGCACTGATTGGCAGCAGCCAAGGTCAGGGACTGTTTGTGGCCACAGATCATTAGGATGATGACAAATTAGAGTCCATAGCAATGTCTCACAATTTGACCATCACCTCCTTCAACTTAAATATTAAACATAAAATACTGAAAATCGCACCCTGTGTTTGCTAAGGCTGGTAATTGTTCTACTTGTGTATACTGTGTGTGTTTCGGTGTTTTAGCCAGTTATAATGATTTTCAACCATGCTTGTCTTATAATACATTCATTTCTTTAATGGTTTCCATGGTTAAGTTTAAACTATGATAGAATGTAGTTAGAAAAAGATAAATTAATCCATAAAAAAGTATGGAAAGATAACTTGCAATGTATTTAAACTAAACCACAATATTTTCCCAACCCTAAACAAAGCAATTATTTTTAAAGATTACAGGAGTTTTGTTGTAAACACCACTCCAAAGGTCACAGAGCAGGCAAAATACTAAAATGAATGATGATGATTCATTTTCCAAACTGCTTAATCCCAGGGATGCTAAAGCCTGTCCCAGGTACCATTGAGCAAAGGCAGGGTAAGTAAGTAAAGCTTTATTTATATAGCACTTTTTAAAACAACATGTTACAAAGTGCTTCACATAAAGAAGAGAAAGATCAAATTAAATGAAATCAAATTTTAAGCCAATTTACAGAAACCCAACAGAATCCTCCAGGGGCAAACAATTATGACTGGTGATAGTGGCGAGGAAAAACTTCCCTTTAACAGGCAGAAACCTCGAGCAGACCCAGACTCCTGAAGGCTGGCCGTCTGCCTTGACCAGTTGGGGTTAAAGTGAGAAAGTAAAGGAGGAGAAAAGAGAGAGCGATAGAGATAGAGAGAGATTGGGGGAGAGGGGGGAGGTAGGGGGAGACACATGCACAGATAATTGAATTAGAACATCTATGGAACAGTATAATAAACACTATCATAACTATATGGATAAGCGAGCGATGACAATGAAGGTGGAGAGAGGCAGGACCACAGCAGCAGGTCCAGAGATGATCTTAGGAAAACCTGTGAAGATCCAGGGAAAACCTGTGAGGCGATAAAGCACAGAGACTCCAGGGAAGAAGTCAAGTCAGTAACATATATTCACTGGGGTGTAGACAGAAGAGATTTAATGAAATGCTTGTTTATAAAAGTGAGTTTTTAAGAGTCGCTTGAAGGTGTCTATAGAATCTAATGATTTGATGTAATGGGGAAGACTATTCCAGAGGGTTGGGGCCAGAATTGCAAAAGCACGGTCACCTTTTGTTGAGAAGTTGGAGCGGGGGATGGATAGGGTAAACCCAGGACGTGTCGCCACTTCATCAGAGGACAGAAATACTCATATGAAACATATTTTTAGCTTACCGATTTATTATTGAAGTTATATGTGTCATGGCTTGTACAAGGACATTTTTTCCATTGCAGTCAGCCTCTCCATTTTGTAATAAATACAATAATTTCGACAATTAAACTTTTGTCAATAGGCTATACCTTGTTAGAGAGCTTCAATCCTCCTCCATCCTCCTCCTTTAGCTGTTAATTTATTTTACGTATTCCTGAGCATCAAAACATAATTAGTGAAATAAACACCTGGATAGCGATCAAAGCTAATGGGACTGGTGTATATACAGGTGTATATACAAAGTGTCTTTACAATTGACAAAAAATTCACTACAAAAGCAACTGATGAGAAAAGTTAATCAGATTTGTTCTACGTACTCAGTGGTTATCAGAGTTTTTAATCACATTGCATTTGTGTATTTTAGGTACCCTGTTCAATAAACCCCTAAAAATGTCTACTCCTCAAGAAAAGGCACAATGGCTGTTGTTGTGTATTGAAACAATAATATAATTTAAGGGATAGATTTAATTTCAAAACTCAGAGGGTGCGCACTACTAGGAAAAGTTTTAGCATATCTGTGTGTGGTGTTAAAGTATGGAATAGATTGAGGTAGGAGAACAAGGAATGTTCAAACATAAGACAATTCAAAAACACTTATAAGAACATGTTTTTCACAAGATATAGGGAAGAGGGTTATTAATTGTCACCATGTGTTCACTGTTGTTTATGTATATATTTCATTCCTTGAGTTAGTTATTATTTAATTTAATTTCATTTATTTGCACAAAATAAAAACAGCAATGGAAAAAACAACATTCAAACAAGTAACAAAATTGTGCAGGAGAGGTTAGAAGCCAAAAAAGAAGGCCTATATGAATTCCTCCCCCGAAATGAACAATACACAAAAAAAGAATTAAAAAATACAATATAACTGAAATAATAAACTAAAGTAAAAACAATAAAAATGTAATCCACATTACAAATCATCAAATACAAATCAAGTGATATACAGCCTTACATTTTTTCATGAATTAAAGTCCTTTTCAGATACTTTTTAAACAATGATAAAGTAGACGATTGAAGTTCAGGTCGTAGATTATTCCACAGATTTGGTCCACGATATTTCAGAGAATACTGACTGACAGAAGTTCGGCAGTACTCAAAATAAAATCTGCTTGAAAATCATGTCGAAAAGTTGTGAATAACAGAAGACAACATAAAGAAATTGTGAAAAACTTTAGGAAGAATATGAGTTAAGTGAACATATTTGTACATGAAGACACAGGTCTGGTAAACGTTCACATCAAAAACTGAGAGAGGATTGAATTTTTGGAAAAGAGGAGCAGATGAATCGAGTCTCTTAGAAAAGCTGATCATTCTTAAAAATTTCTTTTGAATTAGGAGAATCTTATTGAGATACATGGGACAGGTTATCGCCCAAACAGTATTGCAATAAATAATGTAAGGATAAATTAAGCAATAATAAAAAGTCAAGAAACAGGAATGATTTATCAATGAACGAACTCTGCTCAAAATGCCAGTTGACTTCATGATTTTTTTACAGACAAGATTAATATGAGATTTCCAATTCAATTTTTCATCTACAGTAACACCCAAAAATTTAACGTAAGATACCTGGGTTATTTCAAAGTTATCTATGAATATTTTGTTGTTTTCCTAGTTATACTTCATATTTTTGTTACAAAATATGATAAAATTAGATTTTTGTGTATTGAGAGAGAGTTTATTCATCTGAAACCATCTAGAAATAGACAATAGTTCTTCATTTGCTTCTCTAATCAGTGTATTGAAATTTTCATGCGATATAACCAAATGTGTCATCAGCAAATAAAAGAGGCAAGACATTTTTTACATACCATATTTGTTTATTTATTCACCAGGAGAACTAAGAAAAGCAATGGTAAAAGTTAATGTATTTGTATGTTGTTTATATGTATAAATATATGTATGTGTATATGGATGAATGAGTGTGTGTGTGTGTGTGTGAATAGATATAGAAATATAGAGGAGTAATGTAAAAGGAAGAGGGACATATATTATTAATAATATTGTAGGGAGAGGGGGTGGGATTAAATAAATTGCGCTTCTTCCCACCCCTTTTCGGGCATGTAAATGGAACTATTGTGCTTTTTTTCTGTCTGTCTGAGACTGTTATGATTCTTGATATTTGTATTGTTATGTATGTTTTGCTAGTGCATATATGTTAAATTTCATTGCATGTTCGGAATAAATCATTAAATCACCATCACAAAACAAAATCAGATACGCAGACTCAGTGAAACTACAGGATTAAGCATGGAAGACATGCACCTTCATGTCTTTGAATTCATGCTTGGCACAAGAAATGTATAGAATTTTTGAATTTATTGGAAGGGAAGTTCCAATTCCCTGGCCACCTTGTTTACCAGATATCACTCCCCTGGATTTCTTTCTGTGGAGTTATGTTAAATATATAGTGTATGGAACAAAAATACTGGACATCAATGACCAAAAGTAAACCATCACTGATGCCATTGACACCAATGATAAGGCTATGCTACAGCTAACATGGCAAGAAATTCACTCCTGTCTTGATGTGCTTTGTGCAACTAATGGTGCCCATATAGAGGTGTATTAACCCTATAATGCCAAATGTATCATATTTGATACATGAGTTTTGAAGGCCTCTACATGATCAGTGTGATATTCTTTTTCTTGAAAAACCTGATGTATTCAATTAGATACATGCAATACATAGATAATCCACCAGGGGGGAGGAATTTGTTCACCAGAGGCCTTTCCAGTGACACTACAAGATTAATTTAATGAGGAAGGAGGAAGAACTTTGCCTATTTTGAAAAGGAATTACCAATTTTGTTAGACATGTTTGTGTTACATTATGTCTTTGTTTGTTCAAAAATAATATTTGAGCACTGAGACCTGATGTATCAAATATGATACAAAATTAAACTCATACATGAAATTGATGTTTGAAAGAAAAAAAAAAGTTTGGTTGTTCAGAAGGACCAATTAAGGCTCCAGTTTAAAATAACTGGAATTTTCTGTCAAAATTGTAATGGTTCAGGCTTTACAGGGTTAAATGAGCCCCCCCCCCCCCCCCCCCCAAAAAAAACAAAAAACTTCAATATCTACATTTAATTTTGTAATACTTTCCACGTGTCTATTAATTTGCTTTTGCGATACATTTCTTAAATTGTAAAAGAACACCCTGTAGTTCAGGTTGTACTAAAAAAGGACATTTTCTGAAACCTATATTATATTACCTTTCAAATTAGATGTCAATGATTATATGTTTATAGGTGAAAATTAACACAAATTAGGTGGGAAGGAGCAGGTTAATTTGAATAACCATAATTTTGAGTTGTTTCTTCTTTTTGTGTCTTTTTTTTGCCTTAAGTAGCACAAACATGAGTTATGGAAGGGTAATAAAAACCCTAAGTCCCAAATACACACTGCTACTAAAACAGCATAATTTAACATTATTGTTGACTGGGAGGATCCTTTCATTTTTTTCTGGGCCACAGTCTTATGATTTCAGGTGGACAATACTCTGCAATGATTGATTCCAGGAACAGGCCTGTTACTTCAAAATCACAGATATTTTAGACAGCGTGGTCACTACTTCAACACACTGCCAGAAATTATGAAGTCAGGCCTGTAGTGAAGCTGTTTTAGAAGCAAACAGAGATAATGCATCCTACCACTGAAAAATGTGCCTTAATAAGGTGGACGTAGGGGATGCGTACTGTTAGATTTTCTGCATATGTGTATGTTTACTTGACCATCCTTTATATAAACATCCTTCAAAAATCCCAGTCTGCAATTTTTCATTCGTAAAAATGTCTATATTCTCGGTTTTGTCCTGTAAATAACCCTGTTAGATATTATTTCCATATAAACTATGCTGTCCGAGAGCACTCAGAGTATGTTGAATGTGGTATAGAGACGACATATAAATCCACCTTTGAAAATATCAGGACAAGAGGTTTATGTGTGGATGCAATGAGGCCTGCAAAAACACTTGAACTGGAAGAAAGCAAACAATAAGGCATTAAAGAAAATATCCAGGGGAATTGTGGCCTCAGACAAAGGATATGTTAACACTGCTTGCCCGAAATGGATATTGATTTTATGCTCATGTGAAATAAGTACAGATTCTTAATAATTCTGATTCACAGCCCTTAGATTTAATCTGGTCAACACCCAAAACAATCAATACATTTTCATCTCCATCAGCTCTTGGGTGTGAATTGTTTGGTCTCATTTCCACTATTTCTTTTGTTCCACCTAAGCCCATAAAGATATTTAGCTTTATTTTCATCTATATTACTTTTTTTTTTTCTAATTCCTTCTTTTCTGCACTGAGCAGAGTGTATATGGCTCTGAAGTCCTATGTCTCCATAAGACAGAGACATTGCAGTTATAGATGGGATTTTAATTTGGTTTAGGATTTCTGCTGGAACATACATTGAAGGATTTAGAGAAAAAGCTTAGCTATTAACTGATAAAGGCACAGACTTCGAGTCATGCTTAAGTCCTCAGTCAAAAAGTATGTGATCTTTATATTTAGATATAATTACACTTTTTTTCGGATTTGAGAAGAACATTCACTTGGACTTGAGGATGAAGTGGTAAGATTTTGGTGGTCAAAGGTCAAGGTCTTTTTTGGCCATAACTCTCATAGTAATTGAGAAAAGTTAATGTAGAAGTTATATTGCAGTAATAGAGGATATATATGATTGTTGTTGAGGGAATTTGGTGTGTCAGCTGTTTAGTAGGATTGTATTACTCATTTCTGTGTTTACACATAAAACAAAGCTGGCATCGCAGTTACAAAATGCAACTATGTGTTAACATTTATCGAGTAGCTGAAATTACTGGGTGGCATTTAACATAATGGTGATCACTTGCAGTGTAAGCTATGTGGTTTTTATTTTCAGTAAGTTACATGTAGTGTTAGCCAAGAGAGACCCAAATACGGTCACTTCTGGCTCTCAAAAGTAAGCTGGCAACGTTTAAAATGCCACACTTGAGAGTTCCAAATAGCAGTGGACAAATACCAGGCCTCTATTTCCTGCTACAGCTAACAGTATTATCTCCGATAGCCGTACCTGATTATTTAGTTTGGCATCATGCAGAACTAAGTGGCAAGAACATTGGTGTTACATTGCAGTTTTACCGCGTTGGACTCTGTGTGGACTGAGAGACAACGGACATCAGGGATGCAGGTAAAAACAGGATTTATTGAAGGGTGAGGGAAAATAATCTGTTGGATGCTGGTGTGGGATTAGACATGGTTGTTACCGTAAATGTGGATGTGGTTGTAGACGTAGACATGGTTGTTACCGTAAATGTAGACGTGGTTGTAGATGTGGAAGTGGTTGTTACCGTAGACGTGGATGTGGTTGTAGATGTAGACATGGTTGTTATCGTAAATGTAGATGTGGTTGTTACCGTAAATGTAGACATGGTTGTTACCAGAAATGTAGACGCGGTTGTTACCGTGGACATGGTTGTTACCGTAAATGTAGACATGGTTGTTATCGTAAACTTAGACATGGTTGTTATCGTAAACGTAGACGTGGTTGTGACCGTAAACGTAGACGTGGTCATTACTGTGGACGTGATTGTAGATGTGGATGTGGTTGTTGCCGTAAATGTAGACATGGTTGTTACTATAAACGTAGACGTGGTTGTAGATGTGGACGTGGTTGTTACTGTGGACGTGGTTGTTACCCTAAATGTAGACATGGTTATCGTAAACGTAGACGTGTTTGTTATCATAAACGTAGACGTGGTTGTTATCATAAACGTAGACGTGGTTGTTATCATAAACCTAGACGTGGTTGTTACCCTAAACGTAGACGTGGTTGTTATCATAAACGTAGACGTGGTTGTTACCCTAAACGTAGACATGGTTGTTATCGTAAACATAGACGTGGTTGTTATCGTAAACGTAGACGTGGTTGTTATCATAAACGTAGACGTGGTTGTTAGCGTGGACGTGGTTGTAGACGTGGACGTGGTTGTTACCGTAAACGTAGACATGGTTGTTACCATAAACGTAGACGTGGTTGTTACCATGGACGTGGTTGTAGAAGTGGACGTGGTTGTAGTTGTGGACGTGGTTGTAGACATGGTTGTTACTGTGGACATGGTTGTTACCGTAAACGTAGACGTGGTTGTTACCGTCAACATAGACGTGGTTGTAAACATGGATGTGGTTGTAGATGTGGCTGTGGTTGTAGATGTGGACATAGTTGTAGATGTGGTTGTTACCATGGATGTGGTTGTTACCGTGGACATAGTTAGAGACATAGAAGTGGTTGCAGACATGGACATGAATAATGGACTGGAGGACGATGGTGGGGAAAACTTCCCTAGCAGGTGTGTTCCTGGAGATACCGCACCAGCACAAGTCTGAGAGAAACAGCGCAAAATGAAGCATCAACACACTGACCATAGACACACAATGAAACTGTAGCAGTATTGGCCGAACTTCTACCAGGTGTAGAGGACAATAAATTGGCGGTCAGCTTTCGTCAGATCTGGTCTTTTAAACTCGACTAATTGCTGATCAGAATGGTGAGGGAAAGCGTAATAGAGATTCCTCCCAGTGCCAGCAGATGGTAACACTGGGAGGGTTACAGGTGAAAAGGGAATGGTGGTACAGGGACCCACTATGCCAGGGGTGTCCAATCCTGGTCCTCGAGGGCCGGTATCCTGCATGTTTTAGATGTATCCCTCTTCCAACACACCTGACGGTCATTATCAGGCTTCCGCAGAGCTTGATGATAGGCTTACCATTTGAATCAGGTGTGTTGGAAGACGGATACACCTAAAAGATGTTGGATACCAGCCCCTCTAGGACCAGGATTGGACACACCTACACTGTGACAATTGGATACAAAATGTATATTTGGAGGACCACACGCATGGTCGGTACTTTGCTACACTATCCTTCCAGTTGAATTTGCCATTGTGATATTTATGAAAACTCTTTGTGATAATGAGTTCAAATTAGAGATAAGGACTGCAGATCCAAAACTACACCAATATGGAAGCATCTTATAGTTGTAGTACCACTGATGGCTGCTGGGATTGGCTCCAAAAACCTATGCCCCCCAGTATGTTACACTGAACTTCCCATTGAAAATACAAAGTCTGTTTATTTATTTATTAATTTCCCAGGACTCACTCCGGTCTCTTGTTTTATTTAGTCTCTCTATTAAATGATCTGGTGGTCCCTCCATAAATAGGTTTTGGTGTGTGCTATGCTGTTTGATTGACAGGTCTGTTTGTCAGCTCACTTATCTACTCACTCAGATTTTCAAAGTTTCTGTTTATTTAAAACACATCTTTTTCCTCTGATGGGCAGCTAGACTATAGTTGTGGTTAAAAAGTTCCACTAAGAAGCCTATAAATTGATCCTGTTACACAGTGCTTGATGAAGTTTACAGTTTTACCAAGTTTTACTAAGCTCGGGTTTAGCATTCACTCACTTCTGACCCCTTGAGTTCCTATAGGTTTGCTCCTTTTGTCCAAATATGGTCACTTCCCGCTCCTAAAAACCAACATGGAAGAGACCAAATCATAAAAAAATGACTTTAAAACAGCAATTTACAAACAATTTAATGATGTCACAGCCAAGATTATAACACTTTTGGATTTTTCATTATAGTTTAGTTTTATGTAGTTTTGACTTTTTTTCTCTACTTCAGTTAGTTTTAATTCATTTTTAGAGCAGGTTTGCTAGTTTGTATTAGTTTTCATTTTTTTGTAAATTCTTAGTTGTAGCTTAGTTTTAGTATTAATTGTAGTTTTGTCGTATCTTTTCTCCTCTTCACCGTTGTATTCAAATAAATCTCAGACAGGACTCTGCTGATTTCTCTAAACTTTAGTCTCCATGTTTCCAGGTAGAGTGGGGATCAGAAGACGACTCTAAACCACAAGTGACGGACCGTCAAGTGTCGTATGGTGCCGTTAGCTAAAATTGCTTGAGCGAAATAAATCAATTTCGTATCAATCCGACACTGACAAAGACAAAAACGAAGGGAATTTTATCCATAATTTTTATATGTTTTAGTTAGTTTCGTAAGCACACCATACAGTTTCAGTTAGTTATCTTTTTTTTAAATTTCAGTTAACGAAAATGTTTTTTCAATTCTAGTTTTCGTTAACGATAATAACCTTGGTCGCAGCTAATTATATTCAGTCTATGTTTGTAACACAATTTTAGTACGGACATGTCAGTGCCAGATTTCCCTAGAAAAATAATTTCCACCCACTGAAACCAATGTGTGGCATTATGGAGACAACATCCACTTTTTATATTTGGTCTAAGGTACTATCTAAAACTTCCTATCAATAGCATTCTGACACCCCACATATCTGCAACAGTTACTGTGATAATCCAATATGTCATCACCTTCTGCACAAAAACTAAACTTGTCTTGACAGGATGGCCGCCCTAGTTCCTCAGGGGTGTTTAGTTTTACTTTATACAGGACACACACTTGGCTAGTGGCTCTGCTTCTGCCTGTCCCTCCAACGCTGAAACCACAGATCCATGTGAAAGGTGCTTTTACACCTTGGGAATAAATGGAAATGGATGGACTGCCCAGGCATTGACCGACTGGCCGAGTGACTTATACAGCTTTAACTCTCTGATCGATGCTAGCATACTGTAACTGCAGTTTCATCTCTGACCTGTGCATGCACCTTGACAGAAGACCTTAAACAAAACAGATGCAGGGTCCTTGACTCGTCTCAGCCGACTCCAGTGAGCCAAGGCTCCTGGATTATTTCTCTGATGAATGGCATCCATCAAATATAAGGGGCCTGGCTCTTTGGGCTGCTAACTTGGCCACTTGTCAATTATGATTATTAATCTGTTATGACCCCCCCTCCTATACCATCCACCCATCCGCAGTCATTCCTCCTCTCTGTTCTCAATTCAGCCTACTTGTCACTCAGTAAATCAAATTACTTCTGAATAACTGATGGTGTGTCCAGATCCATCGCTTCGATAGCCCCAACCATGTCTCTAATCCCCCCCGCTGTTGGCTCAGCTGAAAACAGGAGGGATATTTAAATCAATGAGGACTCATATTGGTTCTGACAGGCTTGGCTTTTGTTACGTGGAGCAAGATGACAACTCCTTATTGACTGTAGGGTGTTCTGGGATGGACTAAAACGGTATTTCTTTTCAGGGCCATTTGCTTCTTCCCTGCTGGGAGGACAATGCACCACAAAGACCTCAACAGAACACCAAAGAGCCTTCACCGCAGTTTGTGCTAAAACCACAAATGGTGGTTTCAAGCTTTTGTTGCCTTGTATGATACACATAAGCATTGTTAAAGTCATTTATGAGGATGTGATAGTGAGAATGAAAACCTCTGTGAGACTTGCTTCTATAGACTTATAAATGCTACAGAAGAATGAAAACTATAAATCTCTTGACTGAGTTGTAAGGTGTAAAATTAGACCATTCAATTTTTTTTTGTTTTGTTTTTTTCTTTATCAGGTTCGTGTTTTGACATTTTTTGGAAGGTCAAAAATGGTGACTCCAAAACAAAAGAAATAACCCCATGGGAATAAAACAAAGTTGATCTGCATCTGTAAGTTACACAAGTCTGTAATATGGACAGCAAAACAAACAAAGAAACAAAGAAACAAAAAAATAATAAAAAATATATTGGTACTAGTAAAAGCTTTGCCATTAATGCAGGTCAGTAGGCCTCCAGCTGGGAGAAGCAGAGTCCTGACAGAACAGCAATAAACAATTTAGGCTGTTTCTGTCAACGAAAGAACAAAACTGTTTAAGTACCTGAAAGAATCAGGATCAGTTTTCGGTATCAAGAATTAATGATACTTTCCTCCCTTTTGCTCTCATCAGACCACCCCTTCTTACACTGAACTGAAGGTGCTATATCCTTCTTTTCAAAGCCACTGTTCTCCCTTAAAAAAGCTGTAATTTTACCTCTCAGGACCAAGGTGTTGTTGATTATCTGCTGACATACTGAGCTAATGTTTTCTTGTTGCTTTGTGACTTTGGTGTTTTAACACATTACTTAACATATGAATGAACAATGAAATAAAGGGACTATATTTAGTTTATTGCCATATAGTCACTGGCTAGACACTACTTGGAGTATCTAGTGCAGGGGTGTCAAACATGTGGCCTGGGGGCCAAAACTGGCCCGCCAAAGGGTCCAATCCGGCCCGCGGGATGAATTAGTGAAATACAAAAATTACACTGAAGATATTAAAAATCAAGGATGTTAAAATAATTTTAGGTCAGTTCCATCTAAAGTGGGTCAGACCAGTAAAATACTATCATAATAAACTATAAATAATGAAAACTGCAAATTTTTCTCTTTGCTTTAGTGTAAAAAAAAAAAAAAGTAAAATTACACCAACATGTTAACATTTACAGACTAGCCTTTTACAAAAAATGTGAAAAACCTGAACAAATATGAACAACCTGAAATGTCTTAAGAGAATTAAGAGTAACTGTACCGATGTTCTGTCTGTTATTAAATGTTTTGTGTATTTGTAGATCCACTGTGATCTGTAACATGTGAAAAAGAGAAGCTGAGGCCAAGTATTGGCATAAATTATTAATATTGCGCTTAAAAAAAATCATTTTGGTCATGGTTGTTCATGTTTTTCCAAATTTTTTTAAAGGATACTTTGTAGGTATAAACATTTTTGATAGTATACAGTAATTTCACTTTTTTCACTATAAAACATAGAAATTAGACATACAAATTTTGGAATTGATATTATGTATGTATTACTGTGTTATTATTTTAATCATCCAGCCCACTTCAGGTCATATTGGGCTGTATGTGCCCCCTGAACTAACATGAGTTTGACACCCCTGATCTAGTGGGACCGCACATCCCCAAAAAGGTCCAAACAAAATTTCCGGAAGGTCCATTTTGATAAACAGACCACAGAGCGGCTGTGGCTCAGTTGGTAGAGCGGGTCGTCCAATGACAACAATGACCAAAGTTTGAATCCTGGCTCCAACTGTCCACATGTCAAAGTGTCCTTGAGCAAAACACTGAACCCTAAATTGCTCCTGCATGGCAGCAGCCACCCACTGGTGTATGACTGTGTGGCTGAATGGTTGAATGTGAGGCTTTGTAAAGCGCTCTGGGCACCGTGAAAGTGTAGAAAGTGTGCTATATAAGTGCAGTCCATCTACCATTTACAGACGTGTTAGTGTAACCAACTACATTTTAGCTTGAAAAAAATCTCAAAACTACCCAATAACCCAAAAAGAGTATAATTTAAAACCATAACTTAATGATATGTGTGAGAGCTAGAAGACTGTTAGAGAAGACTGTAATTTATGAATATGAAGTCATGAGTGCTTCCAGGTCAAAACACAGGACCCAAAACAGCATTTGTACTTTCAGATCGTAGAAGATGTGGTAACTTGTAACTGTAATCATGATCACCATAAGCCGCTTCCACCGTATTTTTTACTGCTTTGTGCAGACATTGAGTGTGATTGTACTGGTGCTCAGCAGTTCTCATTATCAAGAGGTCAGCACAGTAAGGCACGTCTTCTTCCACACACATGCATAATGAAGATATCGCTGTAACCTAGAGCACAAAGCACTTGTCTTTGAGTTCAGCCGCTCAGTTTCCATACCACCACCCCTCTCCACCTCTAGAACATATCCTCTCTTAGATGTACATTTTGTAATGCTGTCATTACTCTGGTTCTCCTTCAAACGTCTGCCTTGTCCCATGAGCTCTGCTTCCCAGCATTCCCGTCCCTCGCTGCCTCATTAATGAACTGTAAATACTCTTTGCTATGCAGCAAAATTGATTGACTTATGAGAGGGCAACATTGGGAGGGAAGAGAAAACTAGGATAACAAGATGTATGCACTTGGAGACAAGTTTTTTTTCTGCTTTCTGCTTAAATTTACAACTTGTTTGACAACTGTGCCTTTTGCAGAGTTGAAAATCAAGAACATAAAATATATTTGTCCTCTGTGTCAGTACACTCAACACACACAGTGCATGGTAACCTGCATAAACACAGAGTTCCTGGTATTGGCTTTCTTCTGTCGCCTTGTCTCTGCATAGTCAGCCTGCAAATCCAATTAATCGAACAAAAACTTGTGCCTGCATATCTCTGACAATGTGTCAGATTTACAATAGGCAGCCAGACGGAGGAGCCATGTATCCAGAGCTAAGTCAAGAGCAGCCAAGTCCCTGTCGTGGCTCCAAAAGAAAGAAAAGCATACCATATTCTTAGTTCCATTTCCCATCATATGTAAAAGGAGACCAGACAAGAATCATCCTGAGGCAAAGTATCAGCAGCTTTCTGCCTCTCTGATGTGTTAATTTTTGTAGTAATGAATGGATAATATTGGTAACTGCATTGGAAATTTTTGACAAATCTAGATTAATTTGATTTTATACCCTGTAGCAGATAGCTTACTCAGAATAAGTCAACTTCCTCATCATTTGGAGAGTAGGATGTGGCAGAAAGTTACAAACCAATGAAAGATTAAATTAGATATTCTTCCACCACAAATCCTCGGTTTAATGGTGAAACACAACACAGACTGCTGAGTGGGAGATTGCAACAGGATACTGAAACAAATCACACGTGGGCAGTAGTTTTAATAACAACAATCATTTCTCATAAACCAGATGTTTTTACTTGTGAAACTGGAGGAGTTCCAACCAAGTAGTGGTTGATCATGAATCATAAGTTCCTCATGTTAACTCTAATTCAGGTAGTATCATTTGAAGCAGAACAAATACTGTATCCAAGTGAAAAGAAACAGCAGTAGGACTGATGGACACGTTTTTATTTGTATGCTAACAACTGCATACAAACCCAGATAGCAAAATCATTATGGCTTAAATCTGGCCCAAAACTGGCATGCCGTTTGGCAAAGTTCTGGATGGATGTATGGGCCCTAAATGACCCAAAGTAGGAAAGCCAAAATCAAACCAGAAGGAAGCCAAAATTCACCCAAAACTAATTGCAGACTTCCAAAATATAGCCATAATTGTCCCAGAAAAGCCCCAAATCCCCATAATCCAGCCAAAAAGTAGCCAAAACATGCCATACCATCCCTATACTTGGTCCCGTTCTTTGCCCAGTCTTTTGGTTAACCAGACATATGCCAGAACTCAGCCATATATTCTGGTGCCTCCATATCTATTATGGATAACCTTAATCATACCATAGTTGTGCCTAAAGGTTTTCATGATGCCAAAAGAAAGTCAAAAATGCCAAATGTATGCCATAATACTGCCAAAATATTTGCTATCTGGGAAGCTAGCTAACTTTAGCTTGTGTCCTGCAGCAATCAATGAAAGTAGCTCTGTCACATGTCAAACTTCTCTGATATTTCACACTTACTACACAAATCTGATACTATTAACTTCATTTGCCATCTATGTTGATCATTTCAATACTATAGTGTCTTAGAATGATGAAAACGTTTACCCTCAAATATAATCCAAATGAATTTAGCAATTTATTGAGCATATTGTTGTTTATTATACAGTATGTCTATGAACAGTTGTAAACCTTCAAAGTTCTCAGTCTCAATATCTAATAAAGAGTAACAATCAGCTGTAAATGAAAAACAATTGCAACCCCATCCCCATAACTTTAAAGGTATTTTTTGAGCAGGTTCTATCACATAAACATACAAACATTCTTTATAAAAACTATGAATGAATGAATGAATGTGGACAACATCAAATGGTCCTTAGATGGGAACTTAGTTAATATTCTATTATGTTGGAAATATTCAATTTTAACCCTCCGGTATCTCGTCCAGCAAGGCCCTTACTAAGCACCAAGTGTGCCTTTTTGGCACACTTGTGGAATAATGTCAAAAAAAAAAAAAAAAATCATAAAGTTTGTTTTTAATTCTTTTACATTTTTTTCTATTTCATCAACTTGAGCCGTAAATAAAAATACCAAATACTCAATAAGTGTCACATTTTTTAACCCTTTAAATTCTGTGTTTGTAATGTAAACAAACATTTTTTTTGGATGCAAAAAACAAAACAAACAAAAAATATATATATATACTACATAAAAAGTGGATCACATATTATTTGATTTTTGCAGCCTGGCATATGTCTATGATTAACTCCAACATTGGTTAATTTGCATTGTTATTTTTGACGCTAGGTCAAATGTTCAAAAATACTAGCATCTGTCACCAAGTGTGCGTAAAATGCACACCTATAAATCAAACTACTAAATATTATATACTGATTTATTTTTCTGCGGTAATTTGATTTTATTTTTGTAAATCAAGGTCAGCCCTAATCATACATATCAAATGGAAGAAATAGTGCGTTTTAGGCACACTTGGCAGACAGATGCTAGTTTTGTAATTTTCTTTTGTTTACAACGTGCAAATTTCAGTTAATGGCCAGAATTTTAAAGATCATGCAAAAATGAACAACTTTTGAATTCTAACCTTATTTAAATTGTGAAAAATAATATGAAGTTTTTTAAAACGAAGTGCAAAGTGTGCCTAAAAGGCGCACCCGGATACCGAAGGGTTAAAGTAGTAATCTCAAAGATGTTTTGTTTTCTTTAGTGCCCTCTGTTGGTAATAAGTGCTAAATACAGGTTTGTTTTTGAACTGTATCACCTGAACTCAGATCAGAGGTAATATTATATTCAGGATTAGTCTCAGTTGGTGTAAGTAGATTATAACTATATTCATTCAGTCATTTCTGAACCGGTTAGTCCTTGAGAGGGTCATGGAGGTGCTGGAGCTTATCCCAGCTACCAAGGAATGAACACAGGGTACAGTCTGGAGGTGATGCCAGTTCATCGCATGGCTGACATATACAGATGAACAAGCATTCACTTTCACATTAGCACCTATGGGTGATTTAGACCAATTAACCTATTAAGGTGCATGACTTTGAAAGGTGGGATGAAGTCGGAGTACTTGGAGAGAACCGATGCAGACACACACCACATATTTTACAGTAATAGAATAATAGAATAACACAATCATAAGCTGGTTCAATTTGACATACACTACAATAACGTAAAAGCATAAGCGTGAAGTGAGTGGATGCAGTATCAGAAGCTTTACATGTGTTTTTCCTGTTTCTGTCTATTATATTTATGCTACTAGGGCTTTGCCATATGAATAACAATGGGACAGATTTATGGGAGCATGAATACAGTTTCGTATGATGCATGCCACGCGGTCATGAAAGGCTTTACTTCCAGTCTGTAATCCCCAGACAATTAATGTATTAATTAAGCTCCGCGGACTTGGCACTAATGTGTCGTTAAACATTTGGCTGCAGAAGACATGTCTATTCTTTCTGAGCTCATCTTACAACATCTGCATTACAGTTTGACAAGTAATCCCCAACCACCTCACTCCAACATCCCCTTCCTGAAAGATTGAAGAAAAAGGTGAATTGAAAAGCTGTGGGAAAAGATGCAAACTGACTGACAGACTGCTCGCTACATAATTTTTCATCTGTGCGTCTGCAGGCTGCGCTACACAACCTCCTTGGCAAAAATAAAAGTCTTACAAGTACTCATCAGTGACTAAATATATTTTAGTGGGTGTTTAGTGAGGCCCAGTAAAGTGAAGTCTATGGCCCGATCCCAATTCACCCCTTGGACCTCCCCCTTACCCCTACCCCTACATTTTGTGTATTCATGTGAAGGGGCAGGGGTGTCCCAATTCTCGATGAGTCAGAGGGGCAGGGCTGGGGGGGGGCTGTTTGGCTCTTGAATCTCACATTTTTCAGGACCACACTACAAATGGAGGGGGATGAGAAATCTCCCATAATTCTGTTTGAATCATTGGCAAGATGGAGGTAAACAGCAAAAAAAAAGTGCAGCAGTGTGATTAAAGAAACACACAAATGTACGTATTTTCTTCGTAAACTTATTTTGATTGACCATTTGATGCTGTTTCAATGTATTACAGAACGCATTGCTGCGCTTTGTAGTTGATCGCCGCAAAAAGATCCACAAAGCCCATGGAACAGAGATGATTACAGCTGCTGACGACATGGTGAATTCTTTCGGAAACAAAGTTGCCACATCTGTTTATCACGGAATTGATGACTGCTGATGACGCAACAGATCTCGAAGGGTTGTCTCATTTCATACGGGAATGTTTCAACCCCTAACCCTTGCAACTTTGTTCCAAGGGGTAGTGCCAAGTGCAAGGGGTAGGGTAGGAGTAAGGGGGAGGGCCAAGGGTTGAATTGGGATTGGACCTATATGTGATTTATTTATTTACCTTTATTTAACCAGGAAGTCACATTGAGATTACAAAGCTCTTTTGCAGGAGAGACCTGGCCAAGGTAGCAGCCACACAAAGTCAAGACTATCTAAAACACATACATGAAACACAATCAACAATAAAACAGAACAATTATTAAACCATAATGAACTCAAGAAAAACAACTAGATTCAAGAGCAAAAAGATAAGAGCAACCACTTAGAGCCACTTAGATGGTAACTACTAGAGCTAACGGAAAGAAGGGTGCTGAGGTATTCTGGGAGTTTACCCAGCAGAAGTTTATAGATGAACATAAACCAGTGTTTTTGTCTACGAATAGCTAATGATGTCCAACCCACTAAATCACAGGTGTCAAACATCAAAAAATTACACTGAAGAAATTAACAATCAAAGATGTTAGAATCATATTAGGTCAATTCAACCTACAGTGGATCAGACCAGTAAAATACTATCATAATAACCTATAAATAATGAAAACTGCAAATTTTTCTCTTTGTTATAGTGTAAAAAAAAAGTTACATTTCACAAAAATCTTTACATTTACAGACTAGCCTTTTACAAAAAATGTGAATAACCTGAAATGTCTTCATAGACATGTATGGAATTTTAAAAATATTTTCCGTTATTAAATGTTTTGTGTATTTGTAGATAAACTGTGATCTGTGCGTTGGGATGTACATGTATAAATGATAAACTAAGGCGTTATATTGTTAACAATGCACTTTGAATTTTCAGGTTCATATTTGTTCATGTTATGTTCAAGTACAGTTTGTAGATTTAAATATTTTCATTACAGAATTTTACTTTTTTCACTTGTAAGTTCTTATATATCTTATTTTATTGATCCGGCCCACTTTAGATCATATTAGGCTGTATGTGGCCCCTGAACTAAAATGAGTTTGGCACCCCTGGACTAAATCATAAATTGTGATAAGCACGGGGTCACTCTGC
Organism: Sphaeramia orbicularis; assembly: GCF_902148855.1. Lineage (NCBI taxonomy): Eukaryota > Metazoa > Chordata > Actinopteri > Kurtiformes > Apogonidae > Sphaeramia > Sphaeramia orbicularis. The sequence continues at coordinate 33,794,470 of NC_043967.1, forward strand.
CTGCCTCACCTCTGTGTGTGTTCAGACTTTACTTTGACACACATGAAGTGATAGGCCACTGGTAACTATGGTGATGGAACAGACATTTCTACAGTTGACAGGTGTTGATATTTTCACTGGAATGTAAACACAGACACTCAGATCATAAAGCCTTTGACTTGACATTCTCAGTGGGTTATGGGCTCAATCACCACCACGGAAACTGACGATAGAGAATGATTTGACCTTTGAAACCGTCATGGAAGTCTTTGAGAGGGTATCTTTGACTACTAATAACAAATTAAAGCATATATTTGTAGTTGATAGCGAGTGTAAATCAATCATTGGTACACAGTGAGAAGCAACGCCTGTATGTCTCAATCACTCTGTTGTTTGCTAAATAATTTCACATGCAAACGTGCCGTTAGGAACATGTGTATGACGTTATTTTGGATGTGTTTATTACAATGTGTTATTAACATGTTTAAGCTAATTCGTTTATGCTAGCGGTCGGAGATGGGTTGCTAATTCTTTATGCAGGCTCATGCTAAGTTTATGTAAATTCACTGTTTGTGTTTAGATATAATATGCTAGCCTTTGAACTAACCTTTACTTATTTACGATGCGATTGTTGTATTAGCAGTCAATTTAAGTTTATAATAATTACATCTATGCATTCTCCGTGAATATGCATATCATTAATAGACATAACTAATTGATTCATTTTGTCTTTATTTTATTAGTTAGTTCCTTCTTATGTCCGAACTGACTACAGTAACACCGAAAGGACAAAACATACGTTAGTGCAACTTATTCCGACCACTAGAGGGCCCCCTTTGCTTGCGTTGATCAACTGAACATCACATATTATTGGGTTTATTAGTATTAGTACTTATTAGTGGGCTTAAGACTCCTGTCAGTCACTCAAAAGCGGAAATAAACTGGTGTGGACATAAACATGAAGAAAAGTACCAGTCTGTTCCATGGACATTTTCATTTTAAATGTGTTCAGATGGTGGGGTTGAGAAGGCCAAAGTTTATAAGCACTGCAATGTGGAATTATTTTTATCACTGGAGTACTTTAAGTCTGAAATATCACTGAAAGGAAATACACGCTGTTGATGTCGCCCCCCCCCCCCCCCCCCCCCCCCCCAAAAAAAAACAACTATGCGAATAATCACAATTAATCACAGAAATCCATGCGATTAATTGCGATTAAAAATTTTAATCGCTGCCCAGCACTAATTAATAGACACGTGTTTTTTACATGCTAAAAGATCCATTGCAATGTTTTGGAAAAAGACCAGCAGGCCGAGTATTACGTACTGGGTGAAGCAAATGTTGACAACTTTTCTTTTGGAGAGACTGACGTACATACGAAAAGGAAGGCAGGACATGTTTGAAAAGATATGGGAACCTTTTAAGATATTTGTTAAAAGTGTTGACTCAGCAAATGACGATGAGGAGGAATAAATATTCAGTTGTGTAAACCTTACAACCGGGTTAATGAGTTCAAATACCCGTAATTGTAACAGGACATTAAATTATGCACAAATGTTTATGGCTGAGAAGTTTGTGATGTGTATGTGTATTGTTTATTTGTCATTTTTTTCTCTCTCTCTTTTTTTTTTTTATTTTATTTTTTAATTTTACTTGTAACACTTGTAATGTTGCAGGTGCTTTTGTTAGTGGGGTACACGTCTACATGTGTTTATATTTACAAGTGTATGTGTGTATATATAAAAAATGTGTTAATAAATATATTGTTAAAAAAAAAAAGTTCACAATTCACATACTTGTATATCATCATATGCTGGTTGTGTCGAACAGTGAAGGTGGTTCCTGCGAGACGTAGCCCTGAGCTCATCTGTTTAAGGAAATGGTCCAGCATAATTTATTTTTATTCACTTTTTATTAACTCTACTAACAGAATGAGTTTTAGCTCACTGTATAATGTCACATTAACAACCATTCACTGTCAAACTGCGATATAAAACTAAACCTATGGAGAAAAATGGCTAATGTAATGTACTGTAATGGAGAGCTCTGCACTCAGTTTTCCAGTAGAAAATGGATTAGGATTGTTGAATTCAGTAAGAGATCAATATAAATGAACTGAAACATGCTAACTTCATTGGGCATCTAATGGACTTGACCAGAAAAAGAGAATATAGTGGTATTAGTTCGCATTAATGGTCATTTTAATCACTGCTTGCTGAGGCATAACACTATTGTTTAATGATGCCGTGGCATTATTCTGCACAGCAATTAATGTCTTTAAGTTTATAGCCTTTTTACACAGCTGCAGTTTTTATTTCGTTGCATGTGCTGTAGCAGCTGTACCATGTCCTCCCAGTGGAAACTTATGATGTACTTCTTGCAATAGACCAGTTCTCCTCATTGAACTTAAAAAAAAAAAAAAGGGGGGGGGTGTTCATATGGAGAAGGACGACAATAATTGAATCCAACTTCAGAGATTCAAGCCTCATATCATACACTTTCAGATTTTACAGAACAACGCAAGGTGTTTCCAGTGAGATTTCCATGGTTGAAGAAAAGCACCATTTGTTTCACACTTTGTAACAACGAACTGTGAAACAGTGACAGCGGTGCCTATTGTAGTTGGCTAACAATGTGGAGAAGCAGTGTAAAGTATGAAATAGATGGAGAGGCAGTCGAGATGTGGATGGATGTGAAATATTGTACGAACTGTGAGGGAAGACAGTGAGGAAATCCTTGGAGAGAATGAGCTTTAGTGTGTTCTCAGTCTCACTAACAGAATGTCACCACAGTGTCAAACTGGATATGTGGAAAAGGAGTGAAGGAGGGTCCTTTGGTTCTTCTTCCTGTTGTGTCAGACAAAACACGTCAAGTTGAGGAGGGGTCTTTTTTTAGTGCAGAGAAAGAAGCGCAAAAATCTTTTGTTTGTCTTCTCCAAAAACATCACTCTTCTGTTCAGAAATGTAACAGATTCTTTAAGAATTCTGCCTTTTTTAACATTTGGGTGAACATGTAATACAGTGGAAATATTTCAATAAGCTACTTAGCAAACAATACTGTTTCACTTACTAAGGTTTTCATTAGGGATGCACCGATACCACTTTTTTCCAGACTGAGTCAGAGTACTTACATTTGAGTACTTGCTGATACTGAGTACCGGTACAAGTACTTAATAATCCCATTTCAGTTCTTAGTTCCTTTTGTAAATGTGCTTTATTGTCGTTGTTATTAGTCTGACTGTGACAAAGTACTGTTACTGACATTTAATGTGTTGGAATGAGTGTTTCTCAATTAATCCACCAGAGGGAGTCGCTCTGAATTAACCATACTGGACAAATACCACGAAGAAGAGGAAAATTTCATGAGAAGAAAGTCAGTAATAACAAACATGGAGACGACAGAGGCAACACTGATGTGATACTAATGTTGCAGTGTTTTTGCCAGTGTTATGGAAAAAACAATACTCTACTCATTCGTCCTCAAAATAAGAAATAGTCAATTCATACGATCAGTGTCTTTTCAGTATAACTTTAATTGGAGCTCCAAGGTACGATCGTACAGAGGCTGTCTGCATGAGTGTACAAGAAATTACAGTCGTCATTGTCTCTTTTATGAAAACTAATAAAAAAATCATGCTCTCTCTGTGTCACAATGATATCTCCTGTGCTAGAATGGAATGTCTGGAAGAGATAACTTCTGTGAGAAACTCCTGTGAGAAAGCTGTTTCCAGCAGATGTCCCTATGTCCTAGACCAAACACAGAATGCCAAGCAATCATTTGTCTAACAGGAATAAAACCCAGTCTCATATATTACAGAGTTCATCCAAACTTATATGTAATATAGCATATACGTATGTAAACCTGCTATTACACTAGTAAGGTTTAAAAGCAAAGTTTCAGCAGGAAGGGAAAAGATAAATGAGTGGTAAGTTTTGTTTTCACTTCCGCTGGCGGCGGTCTGCACCGCTCCATACCCCTGGCCCAGTCCTGGGTAGTTGTCATAAATATATCAGTAGTTTTTCTCTAACTCACAGTGGCTCTTTGAACAGATCCTCTACTTCCACGGTTCCCACTGGTATTCTCCATCTGGGTACGCATCCACCAGCACCTGGAAAATGGATGGAATGAACGCAGAGGATGGACAGAACACTGTGTTTGTATCTGTCTGTGTCTTTAACGTCACTTGCAGTCATTCATTCATTTTCTGAACCCGCTTTATCCTCACTAGGGTCACGGGGGTCGCTTGGAGCCTATCCCAGCTACATAGGGGCGAAGGCGGGGTACACCCTGGACAAGTCGCCAGTTCATCGCAGGGCTGAACATATAGAGACAAACAATCACTCTCACATTCACACCTATGGGCAATTTAGATTAACCAATTAACCTATTAGTGCATGTTTTTGGATGGTGGGAGGAAGCCGGAGTACCCGGAGAGAACCCACGCAGACACGGGGAGAACATGCAAACTCCACACAGAAAGGTCCCACCCCCCGTCGACTGGTGTTGGAATCGAACCCAGGACCTTCTTGCTGTGAGGCACGAGTGCTAACCACTGCACCACCGTGTCGCCCCACTTGCAGTCAGTGTTACTTTTATCACCATAATTTATTTTGAAAAACCTCCACACTCTACACACTCCCCACACATTATTCCACCGCTGTGTACCTGCTGCACTGATCTGTGAATGTCACACAGTCGTAAGTGGTATCGGTGCATTTGTATTGGGTTACTTTTATGAGTACGAATACGAGTACACACTGAGTATTGGAGCCGATACCCGATACTGGTATCGGATCGGTGCATCCCTAGTTTTCATTTATTTATAGGTTCAAACAGTCAATAACAGTGGAGCCTATATGCCCACGTCTTTATTTAGGAAGGTACTCCTACTCGTCTTCATCCACTTGTCTGAGTCGCAGGGGCAGCAGCCTCAGCAAAGAAGCCCAGACAGCCCTCTCCCAGCCACTTCCACCAGCTCTTTAGGGGGAATCCCGAGACGTTCCCAGGCCAGCCCAGAGACATAATCCCTCCAGCATGTCCTGGGTCGGTTCTGAGGTCTCGTCCCGGATGGACATTCCTGAAACACCTCCCCAGGGAGGTCCAGGAGGCATCCTCACTAGATGCCCAAACCACCTCAAGTGGCTCCTCTCAACATTGAGGAGCAGCAGCTCTACTCCAAGTCCCTCCTGGATGTCCAAACTCCTCACCCTATCTCTGAGGCTGGCCCGGCCACCCTGTGAAGGAAACTCATTTCGGCCGCTTGCACCCGCGACCTCATTCTTTTGGTCATTACCCAGAGCTCATGACCATAGGTGAGGGTCGGAATGTAGATCAACCGGTAAATCGAGAGCTTCGCCTTTTGGCTTAGCTCTGTTTTCACCACAACAGACCGGTTTAGCGTCCACATCACAGCAGACGCCACCCCAATCCACCTGTTGACCTCCCACTCCATCCTAGCCTCACTCGTAAATAAGATCTTATTATTTAGGAAGGGACTAGTTTACTTTATTTAACTCAAATACAGTAGCAATTTCCAAAGTGCAGTAGATCGTGACTTTAATTGTCTTAAATAAATACAATTTGTTCACTTTCCGCTGAACTGGAACGCACAGATGCAGACAAATAAAACAGAAAAAGTGTAAAAATGTGAATACCTCATCAAAGCTTTATACAATATTAGGGTATTTTATAGAGATCTGTGACAGATTCAGCTGTTATTAAACTAATGACCATTTAACTTTCCTTTTTCATTCATCACCTGCATTGATCTGTGTGTCTGTGGATTTGTAGTAGATTGGAAAACCTGAATAGGTACATCAGATTTTCTCTTACTGTTTTCCTCTTTTACTCTGAAGGTGGTATAAAAGTCATGCGACTACATACAGCCATGTCTTTACCTGGGAACATTTGTCTTAATTTGCTCTTTTAATGAGCTTTAACACTGATAAATAAATACATACATGAACATACTTTGACTTAGAGTGTTGTTACAGTGTTTTGTTACTAGACATTCTGGTATAAACAAGTGATCATATAGTGGTAAGATTATTAGCATCATTCAACGGTAACAGCGAGGATAATTTTTGTGGAAATACAATAATAAGCTCAATCAACAATGTGGAAAAAAGTGCATATGTCTAAGCAAAAAACAAAACCTTTTGAGTAGACATAATTCCAGTTACATTTGTTTTTCTGTCAACATAATAGGCAAATGTGACTGGAATTGTTGCCAAACAAGGTGTTTTGTTACCCCAAACATAAAAAAGCCATTTAATTTTTAAAAATATATAAACAAAAACACACTTTTCCTATCTCTGACCTAAACACCACTTACTGGAAGCAAGAGTTAGGGAAAAATAACACAAATAACTATTATTAGTGCTCATTTAACCGTTTTGATAAGAAATCTGGTAGAACCTCGGTACAATTACCCCACAGTGCTGAAAGTGCTAACAAGCATAGCGAAATTCTGAAAACACCAATTAGAAGGTAGTGGGAAGCAGCACACCAGGTGGCTGTTCTTTCCTTATTTGCTACCAAAGCTAATTTCCTGATACAGAAACATACTGACGTGTACAGGTAGTCACTAAAAAATGTGTTTTGTGTGTCTTTGTGCTCACTAAAAAGACTAAGACAGTGTTTGGTGAGGTCCAGGTTTTAATTTCTTGCTTACGAGCTTGTGAAAGGGCAGCCGTACCTAAAAGTTGTTGTGAGCACAGACTTTGTTCAGAAACTCCAGGAACCAGCCTCTTCAGGAGAAGTTGTGATGGACACCAGTTCCAGTAGACATCTCATTTTGTACCTTATTCAACAAAATGTCAGCGTCTGACTAGTGACTAACGTCTGCCCTTTAACAAATGCATGACAGGAAGTGAAAGAGTAGTTTTGTTCTTCACCTCATTATTGAGGATGCTCAAAATGAGCCTTCTCTGTTGTTCTAAATGAGTATGTGGAGAAAAAAAAAAAACGTGCAGTAGATTTTTTTTCCCCCTTGGGAGATCTACTCAAAGCTAAACCTATTTTCATTGTTTTGATTTTGTTTAGCTGCAGCATTTTATGGTATTTTCAAACTAACAACTTAATGTTAATATCTAAATACTAAAACCTGCAGTTCCTTGAATGGCCACTTGAGGCTGGCTCCAAACACCAGTCAATCTTCATAAACTCCGTACTAAAATGCCAAACTTTATGGCAAAAATATCCATGTTTAGAGCCCAGCAGAATAACAGTTTTGGTCACAGTATGTTACATAATTACGGTGGCCAAGAAGTGCAAATGCCAAGACAAACCTACAAGTGACAAAACATAAATATAAATTTACAAATTAACAAAAGACAGTTCTTAATGGAAAGGGAATGTCCTAAACACCAGAAGTGAGGGCAGAAACTGTTTTAATTGGTCCAATCAAGCAACCAATCAAAAGAGAGGGGAAGCAGGAGAAGTAAGCACTATGCAGCTAATGGTTCTTGCTAGCATTATCATTATTGTGGATTGAAGGCCCATGTTCTTCATCGCAGGAAAATACATTTATTTTCCAGTGAAATAATAGTGTGGAATAAAATAGCGTGGAAGTGCTCAGTTAACAGGAAAAGCGATTGTAAATTTTCATGTGTATTCATTTTCTTTCCTCAGTAGCATGCCTACTAATGCTGATACAGTTAGCTTAAGCACAGCTCTGTATGATCAATATCGTTAGCTTGCTAGCACCAACCTGAGGTCGGGTCATCAATTCATACGTTCATAATTCACTGTTATTTCTTTTGCTGCTTATGTTGAACAAATGTTAGTTTGTTTTATGGAAATGCATGAATATCCCATACAGCTGTTGGGCATAGTTTGGCAAAGCTGCTGCTCCCGGATCAGCTCCCCATTGCAGTGGTATTAACTGAAGTAGACTGATATTTCTTTTTGAAATTATTCGTTGTCCATCCATCCATCCATTATTTGCCACTTATCCGGGGCCGGGTCGCAGGGGTAACAGTCTAAGCAGGGATGCCTAGACTTCCCTCTCCCCAGACTCCTCCTCCAGCTCTTCTGGGGGGACCCCGAGGCGTTCCCAGGCCAGCCGAGAGACATAGTCTCTCCAACGTGTCCTAGGTCGTCCCCGAGGTCTCCTCCCGGCAGGACATGCTCGGAACACCTCCCCAGGAAGGCGTCCAGGGGGCATCCGAAGCAGATGCCCGAGCCATCTCAGCTGGCCCCTCTCAATGTGGAGGAGCAGCGGCTCTACTCCGAGCCCCTCCCTGGTGACTGAGCTCCTCCCCCTATCCCTAAGGGTGCGCCCAGCCACCCTGTGGAGGAAACTCATTTCAACCGCTTGTATCCGGGATCTTGTCCTTTCGGTCATGACCCAAAGCTCATGACCATAGGTGAGGGTAGGAACGTAGATTGACCGGTAAATCGAGAGCTTCGCCTCTCGGCTCAGCTCCTTCTTCACCACAACTGACCGATACAGCGACTACATCACTGCAGACGCTGCACCGATCCGTCTGTCAATCTCATGCTCCATCCTTCCCTCACTCGTGAACAAGACCCCAAGATACTTAAACTCCTCCACTTGGGGCAAAGACTCCCCGCCGACCTGGAGAGGGCAAACCACCTTTTTCTGGTCGAGAACCATGGCCTCGGATTTGGAGGTGCTGATCCTCATCCCACTCGCTTCACAGTCGGCTGCAAAGCGCCCCAGGGCATGCTGAAGGTCCAGGTTTGATGAGGCCAACAGGACAACGTCATCTGCAAAAAGCAGAGATGAAATCCCGATGACCCCCTCCGGGCCCTGGCTGCACCTAGAAATTCTGTCCATAAAAATTATGAACAGAACTGGTGACAAATGATTCGTTGTAACATATCTTAATCATAACATACTTATAATTTGTAATGTGGGTAAATGTGTTTCGCACTTCTCAGCCACCGTACATAATTTTCCCTTTGAATTACAAGTGGTACAGAAGAAGATAATTTTAATGAATAACTTGCATGTTTACATTATATTAATTTTATTAATGTAATGTATGTTTTTATCACTAAAAATAAAAGGTTAAAGGTTAATTTGCTTGATTATATATGCAGGAAAATTCTGACATTTTACCTATCTTAATATATATGTTACTTATATGTTTTTGCTGTTTTTTTCTTTTTTTTTTTACATTTTTTATTATTATGGTGTGAATGCTCAATACTGTACACATTTAGGTTGATGTAAGCAGTGTATTAGTTGAAAAGGATAGGCAAAAAAAATAAGCTTTTGCTTCTAGCCTATTCCTTTTTTGTTTTTTTATGTTTATTACGATTAATGTACTGAGTACAATGACTGATGTAAAACCAAAAATAAATCCATTCATTCATTCCTTCATTCATATACATGGCACTAGCATTAGCATTAGTGATTAGCATGTAGCCCCATTAGGAGAAGCGAGCTGGCATTGAAGGCACTCTGGGATCGACTCTAGGTCTTCATCAGCACCATGGTCAAGAGCACTGATAGGATAATTTACCTGTATGTACCTGTTTTTACTGCCACAGGAAACCTGTGCAGCGAGAAGAAAACAGGTAACTGTGACTGCGAGTCGAATCTCCTCGCTGTGAGGCAGAAATGCGAACCACTCCACCCCAAAACCACTACAACATTTGGCCTCTGCTCCAAGGTAAGGGTATGATTGATGGGTTGGTGCTGTCTATCTGATGCTCACGCTATGATTGATAAGTAATGCTATTCTTGGGTTTGGTTTATTGAAAAAAAAAACATAATTTGTGGATGCATCTATATTTATCTATTAGAAGGTTTATCTCTCCATTCATTCACCAGCCCTCATGGGATATATGAGGAACAAAATGACTTGTTACATAAACCCATATTGTTGATTAAGAGGCAAGAATAGTGATTGAACAAATGGTGTTTTTTCTATTCAGAGAGCCCCCACGCCATACAATATATGATGTATTGTGAGTACATGCAGAAATCTCATGTCCTCTCAGGCTACTTGAATGCTGAAAGATAATTAATGATTTTTTTTTCTCAGTGGCACTAAAATTGCTTCATTATGCTTTGCAGTTTTTTATCCAAATCAGTGGAATGTGTCATGATTTCCTGTAGTTTCCTTTGGCTTTGGTTTTGTTTCAAACTGCTCTGATTAATTTTTTTAATATGACTGAATGAAGCCACCCGCTCCTGATCTCTGTGTGACACCCTGTTAACACAGCTATTGTACAGACCAGACAGTGTTTTTCTTGTTATTCCGTGTTAAGTCTTCAAAACACCCATGAGCGACACTAAACCACACATCCACTGAACTCTCCTTGTTTCACATTAGCGTTTCTTTCTTGTCTGGAATTGTTCAAACTTGTTTACAGAACATCATTGGTTTGAATGAGACGAGAATTGATTGTATCATGTTAAAACCCTCTTTCACTCTCCCAAATCTCTGCAGGGACACACATCACATCTGTGTAGCACATCTGTCATGCTTGGTCAAGACTTCGCAAATCCTATTTATTGCCTTTTGTTGTGAAAGCTGTGTTTCTAAGTATGAAGGATGGTTGAATGTTCCGCTGCAGTATGTGGATTTATTCATCACGAACAGGTTGATATAGAGGCAATATTTTCTGGTTTTCACACTGTAAATGTTTATTATGTTCACTGGAATGGAATATGCTAGCATTAAAAAGTATAGCTGTCTATATTTTCCTCTGCAAATGTAAGCTAGAGGCCAGATTTTTCCTAAAAATCTAAATAAATGCTGTCATCATCTGTGAACCGTCTGTGGTTCTGTTTAACTTTGCATTAATATATGAGGAACGACTTTAGCAACTTCTGTGTTACACAACACTCTAATACAGTGTTTCTCAACAGGGACGGTACTGCCCCCGAGGGGGTGTTGGGACAGTGTTGGGGGGCGTTTGGAACAAGAAAGTTGAGAGGGGGAGCGCTGACACCGAAATGAGGGCCATTAGACTGTATTATCAATCAATTAATCAATCAATCAATCAATCAATCAATCTTTATTTATATAGCACTTTTCATACAATAATGATGTAGCACAAAGTGCTTTACATATAAGTTTAAAAATCAGTACCCCCCCACCTATGAATATCATTTCTGTGCCCCCAACCCACACACACACACACACTGTAATATACATAGGTATTATTAATATCATGTCATGTCAGTGTTGAATTTCTGTGCCCCCCCCACTCTTTCACAATAAGGTATGTGCCCCCCCCCCACTCTAATATACATAGGTATTATGAATATCATGTTATGTCAGTGGCGAATTTCTGTGCCCCCCCCCACTCTGTCACAATAAGGTATGTGCCCCCCCCAGCATAAGTAGGTGTTATGAATATCATGTTATGTTAATGGTGAATTTCTGTGCCCCCCCGACTCCTTAGCAATAAGGTACATGCCCCCCCCCCCCCCCCCGATATACATAGGTGTTATGAATATCATGTTATGTCAATGGCAAATTTTTGTGCCCCTCCTCCCCCACTCCTTCGCAATGGGGATGGTACTGCCCCCAAGGGGGCGTTGGGATAGTGTTGGGGGACCTTTGGAAAAAAGAAAGTTGAGAGGGGGGTGCTGACACTGAAATGAGGGCCGTTAGTCCATATTATGTATAGCATTTCTGCCCCCCCGACACACACACACACACACACACACACACACACACACACACTCTAATACAGTGTTTCTCAATGGGTACGGCCCCAGAGGGGGCGGTGGGACAGTGTTGGGGGGAATGAGAAAGTTGAGAGGGAGGTGCTGAGACTGTTAGTGTGGACCATTAATCCATATTATGAATATCATGTTATGTCAATGGCAAATTTCCGTGCCCCCCCCTCCCCCAATTCCTTTGCAATAAGGTACGTCCCCGTCCAGTCTTCTGTGGTAAGATCCGTCGTGTGGGCCCCCCCTTGTCATGAGCAGGGCACTACCTATGTACATATATCTACCCAACGTATATAAGCTCCGTCGCTATAGCAGATCCCCCTGTTGCAACTTTTTTTCTGGAAGTCTATAATACGGTAATATGGTTTCAGACTTCATCTCAACTGCAAACGTGTAGGCTTTGAATACAGGTAATAACAAGAGAAGCTTAATTTCATATAACTGTGTGACTGTACTGATCTTCAGCATATCACTGCAGTTGTTCATTGGCACCTGTATATGTTAAACCTATGCCAGAGGCTGCCCTCAATGGTTAAAATGCTCAATACACCAATTTTAAACCCTTAATAGTTCCGACACAGCAGGAAACAACACAGCTGCCATCAAATTCTTGGAAGAATTTAGCTCCAAAATCTGCCGCTATGATAGAATTCTATTAAATTATAGTCTAAATTACTGTAAATGGCAAACAGCCTGTCTCTGCAAATAACAGGGAACTTAGGTACTGACGGAATGCTAAGATGAAACCTTGGATTTATTTAGATCATTGAAAGAAAGCATGGCTCAACAATGTACTTGGTGGTTTTAACCCTTTCATACACAGTGGTCGCTACAGTGGACAGCTGCTCTCTTATATATTCATGGGTTTTGTTGTTTTATTTGCATGTCGGCTGACACAGTGGGGGCATGTGCATCATCCTATATACTGTAACTCATACAATTACTGCAACTTTGCTGTTCTTGATAAACCTAATCTGCAGTAACATGTTTGAGTGTAAATCAATTGCTAATTGCTATTAGACTGTAATTAACAGTTTTCTCCATCTAAAAGTTTTTGGGGTTTTTTGCATGTTATCTTCATAAAGTGAGCAATAACTAATATTAGAGTATGTTAAAATGTGAGAAAACATCAGACTAGCTGCATGAAAAAATGTCTTTATTTCATAGTTTTCACACAGTTTATCACTTTCTGATGATGGGTTTTAACTCTTTCATACATGAATTATGAGAATTTTTCCTGAGTGTTTTTATTGTGTTAAAAAAAAAAAAGAAAAGAAACAACCAAAGAATCATACATTTACTGATATACTGTGCAAAATCTATGACATAAAAACATTTTTAATGCTGCTAATCTGATGTTTTCTCACATTTTATCATACTCCAATACTAGTCATTACTCACTTCATGGAGATAACAAAAAAACAACTTTTGTTTAAAAAAAATTACATTAATTACAGTCTAATAACAAGCATTTGATTTCCAATCAAACATTTTAGCGCAGATCAGGTCTATCAAGAACAGCAAAATTACAGTAATGGCATGAATTGCAGTGTATGAGATGATGCAAGAGCGTTCAATGTGTTGACTGATACGGAACTAAAACAACAAAATCCATGAATATACAAGAGAGCTTCTGTAGAATAGCTGTCCACTGTAGTGACCACTATGCATGAAAGGGTTAAATGAATAGGATGTTATTCAGATTGGGAGATGTAATCTATAAAACACTCAGGACAGCAGGCGTCTCTCACAAACATGTACTGGAATCGTCACTATCAACACTGAGCTCCAATAAGGCAGAATACGCTGACAAATCCCAGGTCAGAATGGGTTAATGCAGCAGTACAATCTACCGCAGCATCACACAAATAATTAGTTTTGCTTGACCTTTAGCGATGCTGCCTGTGTGGATGAGATGACTGGAATTAGAAATATCTGAAAAAAAGGTGGAAGGGGAGGAAAAGTCTCTCAAGGATTCAGAAAACTAAAGTACAGCACACTTTACCTTGAACACTAGGCTCTGTACATTAATATATAATAAAGAATAGTTACACTTATGGAATTCTGAATGTAGGGAAGACACTTTAGAGACAGTTATGCTAGGTATGTTTCCATTCAAAGTTGAGGATAGTGCGTTAGATGAGAATTTCAAGCAACAATATACAATCTAACCTTCCGATGATATAAAAACTGAAGCTGGTTCTGACTTTAGCAACACGAACTAAACAGTTCAAAGTCATGTTATGTTTAGAATGATAAGGCCTGACACAGCAAACAACAACAACAGTGGAGGAAATCCAGCATGAAGGACTGACGTTGTTGGACTGTACTGGGAGATGGTGGTGTAGCTCCGCCCTGTCAAGGCCTTACAGCAGGGGTGTCAAACTCATTTTCTTCGGGGGCCACATTCAGCCCAATTTAATCTGAAGTGGGCCAGACCAGTACAATAATAGCATGATAACCAATAAATAATGACAACTCCAAATTGTTTTAGTGCAAAAAATAATGTTCAGTTATGCCAATATTTACATTTACAAACTATCCAAACAAAAAGGATGTGAATAACCTAAAAAAAAACATGGAATTTGTTAAGAAATAAAAGTACAATTTTATTGATATTATGCCTCAACTTATCATTTATACGTATGCACAAAAACATTTAGTAACAGGCAGAAAATGGTAAAAATTGCACTTAATTTTCTTCATTTCTTTATTTTGTTCAAGTTATTCACATGTTATTGTTAAAGGATAGTTTATTAATGTAAACATTTTCATAATTTAATGTTTTTTTGCACTAAATCAAAGAGATAAAATTGGTGTTGTCATTATTTATAGGTTATTATGATATTATTTTTGAGTTTGATACCCTAACTTGCACTTTGCAAATTCATCCCACGGGTCGGATTGGACCCTTTGGTGGGCTGGATTTGGTCCCTGGGCCTCATGTTTGACACCAGTGCCTTACAGTGTTTTGCAAGTTACTGCCAAATGGAACTCGATTATAGATTTCATGTTGCTGTTATTTCAAAGTAATTCCTTACCTTTCAATATTACTGACCCAGAACTGTATTGCATTACATGACTCCATTACTTTTGAGTTACATACAGACTCTTGTAATAAATACCGCACCCTGCAATAGAAGAAATAGGAGAGCCCCGAAGTACATATGGACAGATAGCTGAGTAAGTAACGCTATGCCCTACGATGTTCGAATCCCAGCAGGAAAGCTTGCATTTTTTCCAACAATTTACATGCTCAAACTGGGGGCATGGCACGGAAGACGCCAATAGATAGATCCGCAATTGATAAAGAATTCTAACTAGTCATAGAAACGTTAGCTTACCTTTTCATCACTGATCACAGGGATCATGCTAACTAGCTTCTGTAAAGCAGGGTTAGGGTTAGTAATGGGCATATGTCCATGTGGGCAGTGTACTGTCCTCTGCTGTCTTCACCCATTGGCTGAACACCAACAGGAAATAGAACTTTACAGACGCATTTTTTATCCTTAACCCTAAATCGCCAAATGTGTCACATTTGATACATGAGTTTTGAAGCCCTCTACATGATGAGTGTGATTTTTTTTTTTTTTTTTCTTGAAAAACTTGTATACAATTAGACACATGCGATACACAGATGATCCACCAGGGGGGAGGAATTCGTTCACCAGAGGTCTTTCCAGTTACACTACAAGATTAAATTAATGAGGAAGGAGGCAGAACTTTGACAATTTTGAAAAGGAATTACCAATTTGTTAGACATGTTTTTGTTATATTATGTTTTTGCTTGTTCAAAAATAATAATATTTGAGCATTGAGACCTGATGTATCAAATATGATACATACATATACTCATACATGGAAACTGATATTTGAAAAAAAAATTTTTTTTGGTTCAGAAGGACCAATAAAGGATCCAGTTTCAAAGAACTGGAATTTTCTGTCAATGATTTAATGGTTCAGGCTTTACAGGGTTAAGGTCTAGCTGTCTTGGTGATTTTTTTAATTTTTTTTTTTTTTTAATTTGAGCAGTTAAAGTATGGGCAAAAAGTGTGTTGTAACACAACTGCTTTTGAACATGTACTGAGTAAAACTTCTCTGAAAATTGATCAGTAATGTCTTACACTACTGCGTTACAGCAAAAAATAGTTGTTACTGTAATGCATTACTTTTGTAACGCATTACTCCCAACACTAATGCCTTATTCTTGCCCTGTGGACCTCCAACAGTGTCAGTCATTTGGGCCCCTTTTACACAATTTAGTGTTCCAAACTGAATTGAACCGGTCCACTCTGTAAATGCACTAATAGTGTTGTTTCATACGCTTCCACTCGAGTGTCAGCATTTACCATGGTTTGTCAGAGTCTTTGTCAAACCCTTGTTTCTGCAGCTCATCACACATGGCAGCATTTATATGTTTATCCTGTGTTTAACCTTGTGAAGTCCTCAGTGAGATTAAAACACCCTTTTATGAAAAATGACCTTGAGCTGAGAGAGCAGCATAGACACTTACCGTGAATCAAGACACAAGAAATAACCTTCATACACTTCAAATAAACAAAACACGTCTAGTTGTTCTAATTGATGAAAAGACCAAGATAGAAGTGCGAGTTCCAGAATATTTTCAGTGCAAATTTTACAAGCGAACACATTGACCGTGAGTATTATTTTTCCAGTCCTTCAAAATAGACTTAATTCCTCCAAATTAATAAGTCCCACACTTCTGTGTTCCTTCTGTAAATCACTTCACAAAGTAAATCAAAAATCTATATTAATATTTAGCTTTTTTTGTCTGACTCTCTAAACCACCATTTTTAGGATGCTGAGAGAGTGCAGACCGTAGGGCTTTAGGTTTTAGACATGTACGTACGAAGATAAAATGGAAAAAAAAAACAGACCAATGAGAGATGTAATAATAAATGACAAACCAATGTGAGAGTCTGCAGACATGCAGAGAAGGAGACAGAGGACAGTGTTGAACAGGATTTCCACACTCTAATACAATTCCTTGTTACTACCTGCACTTTAGAAATGTTATAATTATATATATTTTTTATTTATTATTATATATTGTTTATCAGTTCCAATAATTTTTTCATTAATTGCTTCTTTCTTTATCTGTATTTTTGGAGCTGCTGTAACATTGAATTTTCTCTACTGTGGGACTATCTTATCTTTTTTTATCTTTTCTTATCGTATCTCATCTCTTCTCCAACTTGTTTAAGCCTTTGATGCATGAATTATGAGGACCTTAGTCAAGATTTTTTTCCTGAGTGTTTTTATTCCTCTTTAGGCATGGAAAAAACAATGCGATTGAATTTTTTTATGAACCTGTTTTTTTATGGAGTTGCAAAAATTGTACACTTAGCTGGACAGCATGTGTTTAATTTTTGAAGAAAAAACCACGTAGGGTCAAAACAGTAATATCCCGTCAGAGAGAGAACTTTAAGTGATTGCCATTCTAACATTTATTTACAATATTAAAGTTTCTCCTTGTTTTGATAATCCCTTATGGTCCAATTAAAGCAAAAATGAATGTAAAAGTAAAAAATGTGGGTCATTTAGCAACATTAATCGGTCAAATTGTCTCTAAAATGTCCCGTCAGAGAGATTTCGACTACCATGTTTTGACCCTGTATTTAACCCTTTCATGCATAGTGGTCACTACAGTGGACAGTTATTCTACAGCTGTTCTATTGTATATTTATGGATTTTGTTGTTTTAGTTCCATATCAGTTAACACAGTGGACGCTTATGCATCATCCCAAACACTGTAATTCATACCATTACTGTAAATTTGCTGTTCTAGATAAACCTGACCTGCACTAACATGTTTGACTGTAAAAAAAAAACAAAACAAAAAAAAAAACAAATTGTTATTAAACTGTAATTAACAGTATTGTTTTTTGTTTTTTTTTGTTTTTGTTTTTTTTGCATATAATCTCCATGCAGGTATTGTTGAAATGTGAGAAAACATCAAATTAGCAGCATTAAAAATGCTTTTATCTCATAGTTTTCACACAGTATATCAGTAGACACATGTTTCTTTGCTTCTAAAATTAAATGCATGATTTTGTAACTCCATGTAAAATCGGTTCATAAAAAAAAAAAAAAAAAAAAAAACAATCACATTGGGTTTTTTTCATGCCTAAAGAGGAATAAAAACACTTAGGAAAAAAAAAAAAATCTTGATTAAGGTTCTCACAATTCATGCATGAAAGGGTTAAAATGCAATATCAGAAAGTGATAAACTGTGTGAATACTATGAAATATTTTTTTTTAAATGCAGCTAATCTGATGTTTTCGCACATTTTAACATACTCTCATACTAGTTATTACTCACCTCATGGAGATAATAATTAAAAAACAAACTTTTTGTTTAAGAAAACTTTTAATTACAGTCTAATAACAACTAACAAAGGATTTACTTGCAAACATGTTAGTGCAGATCAGGTTTATCAAGAACAATAGAGTTACAGTAATGGTATGAATTGCAGTGTATGAGATGATGCACAAGTGTCCACTGTGTTGTTTGATATGCAACTAAAACAACAAAACCCATGAATAAACAAGAGAACAGCTGTAGAATAACTGTCCACTGTAGTGACCACTATGCATGAAAGGGTTAAGTGCCAGTCAGATGTATTCACATACAGCAGATGCATCAAGGGTAATAAAGTTGCAGAAAATAGGTGCTTCCTTACCTATTTTTTTCTGATGGAGACTCAGTTTCAGTTTATGAATATAAAGTTCTGATCAACAACAACACCTAAATACCTGTATGTAGAAACTATATGAACTGCACTTGCTTCAGCTGTTAGGAGATTTCATTGCAATAATAAGATGTTAATATGGCATTTCTGGTAGTTTTTTGTTGTAATCTAGTGAATTTAGTTTCCTTATTGATGAAAATATGCAGGAAAACATTGATATTTATTTAAATCCCTTTTCCAATTTTTCCACTTCCTCCAAACAGAAACATATTTTGAATTTTTATCCTTTTTCTTTCCACTCAGGTTTTTTTTTTTTTTTTTTTATTAGCAAATTGAAAATGCACTTAAATACGGCTTTATGGAAATTTATCAGTATTAATATTAGAATAAAATTAGTAACATTGTTATTAAGTCAACACATTTTTCAATAACAGAATAGGTTCATTACTCCCAAAATGACCGTGTTTACTAATTTGTTGGTCTTCTACATAATGATGAGTCAGTGCCTTACAAGCAGCAAAAGAAATTGCACAAATGTACACATGTGTGCAGCACAACACACACACCACATATAAGAATATTTAGACCAGGGGTGTCAAACTCATTTCAGTTCAAGGGCCACATTCAGCCTAATATGTTATAAAGTGGGCCGGACCAGTAAAATAATATAAATAATAGGATAAGAACTGATAAATAATGTCAACATCCAAAGTTTTCTCTGTTTTTGAGTAAATAAAGTAAAATTCCATGATGAAAATTTTTACACCTACCAGGTGTACTTGAACATAACATGAACAAATATGAACAACCTGAAAATTCTTCAGAAAAAAAATGCAATATTACGCCCAACTTGATCATTAATACATGTGCATCACAACTTAAAGCTTTCGTAACAGGCAAAATATTGTTAAAATTCCACATACTTCTCTTAAGACATTTCACACTGTTCATATTTGTTCGGGTTATTCATATTTTTTGTAAAAGGATAGTCTGTAAATGTAACTTTTTCTTTTTTAATTTGACTTTTTTATACTAAAACAGAGGAAAATTTGCAGTTTTCATTATTTATAGGTTATTATGATAATATTTAACTAGTCTGTTCCACTTAAGATTGAATTGACCTAAAATGATTTCAACATCTTTGATTATAAATATCTTCAGTGTAATTTTTGCATTTCACAATTTCATCCTAGGGGCCAGATTGGACCCTTTGGCGGGCCGGATTTGGCCCCCGGGCCTTATGTTTGACACCTGTGATTTAGACTGTGTTAATGCTACGTTTGATTAGGTTCCGGGAAAGGTGCACGTAATGTTATTTCATATGACTATTTTCACAGAACTGAGTCACAAATATAAAAGTGTTAATGGCTCAGTGCATTTTGCATGTAGTTGTAAAGTTGGAGAAACTGAAAAATGATCATTAATACAGAAAAGCATAAAAAATAATATGGAACAGGATGTGTTTTTTTAGTGACGTGGGCAGGGGCTCATGTTGGACATTTTGCAAGATGTAAACATATAAATGTGTAAACTAATGAAATGTTGAATGCGTAAGTTGTTTACACTGAAAATTAATGTTCCTCTAAGATTCCTCTTTACACACTCCATTAAATGCAATATTTTTCAAAGTAGATGCAATACGCTTCCGTAGGTTTGAGTTTGAGACATTGGGAGATACCCGTGTCTTTAAGTAGTGTTGATGGCGTTGTTATTAGTTTGTCAACTTTGCGCAGGCACCACAATACGGAAGTGTACTCGGCCTGATCATAATCAAGGGTACCAGGAAGGGTGCACAGATAAATAAAAAATAATATTGCTATATCAAAAAATCAGACGGGCCATTTTATTGGTCTGTTATTTCTCTTTTAAAGTCCAAAATATGTTTGTATTATGGTGTCTACTAAAGATTTCACAGGCTTGTACCCCTGTCAAATCAGAAATTATTCAGTGTACGGACACTCCAGCCTAATAGCCTCCATATTTAATGCCTACAAAGATATACAAATGTTTCAGCACTCAGGATGATCATGCATTGTTTATTGCATAGATGTCATGTCCAAAGCATGTGTGCTGAAAAATTCCATATATTGACAGAAACAATAAAATTAGACCCACATATTTTGAATATGGTGTACGGACACTACAAGACTGGAATGGAAATCTGGTTTACCACATGGTCGCATCTCTGTTAGATCTGTAATTATTCCTGGTACAGGAGGAAATAAACATTTGTGAACAAGTTATAACAGTATATCTATAAGGCATATACACCATATTATTGATGGAAGTATATTGGTGTACGGACACTACAGGAATTTTGGTGAACAACGCGTCATTGAAAACATGTGGTTCGACGTAAACATCCATTTGACACATTGTTCCCAAATGTTCTGCAGCCAGGGAGCATACCAAAATCTGTCTAGTTGTGCATATTTAGTCATAATAATACTGAAATAACAGGTTCCCATTCTATTATTACAATTAAAGGGCTGTAAAAGAAGGGTTTTCAGAACAAAATGGTTAATTGTCTTAATACTGAAAATAAGAATTGATAATCAAACAGCTGTTCAACAAAAATGATCAGTAAATGAAAAGCAATGTGATGTGAGTATTTTGTAATAAAAAAGACACAGGAGTTGAGTAGGAATTATTTATTGTGTTACAAAACATTACGTACAATAATTTTGCTCTTTTATAATGATAAAATTGTGCACATTTTCACGCTCATTGGGTCGCCATTTTATCAGTTTTTATCCGATTTTCTTCAAATTTGGAGGATTGCAAGATCTAGTAATAAGATGGCTAAAGAAACATTTTGGGAATGGTTTTAGGGGTATCTTTTTGTAATACTGATTAATAACTGATGCAAATATACTTGTTCACCTTGATTGTGATCAGGCCAACTGCATTCACATGAAAAAATTTAAATCGGCTGTTTTTCTGAATAAACAAGATCATTTTATCATAATAATTATGTCGTTAATTCAGAAAAACAGACGATTCTTTTTTTTTTTAATTTTTTTTATGTGAATGCAATATGCTTCTGTATGTCTCTTTTTCTGACTACTTTTCTTTGGAGCATCCTTCTCTATGAAAGGCGATCTTTGTCTTTACTCCAGTAGTGTGTAAACAGAGCTAATGTTTTGCAACCTTTAGTAAAACAAGTACAACAGATTTGTTTTCTGAATGCGCTGTATACATGCCCAAATATTCCTCATAAAACCTGAATCAAAGGTTCTGTTTGGTAAAATTATGTGTAGGTGTATCTTCGGTCCTCAATTCTTGGTTCTCAAAGACCAAAACAACCTCTAGTGACCAACAGTATCTATTGATGTAAAATGTTTAATAACCTGTGAACCACTACTTCTATTAGTACACTGAAATAATTCAGATAAAATAGAGTTTCTCATGTTTTCAGCAGGATCAGATATGACCCATTTGGACGTTCAGAAGCTTCTTATTGAACATGGAAACTCTGTTATCTTCTGCAACACTGATTCACCAATAAAACCCATGTATTTGATAAATATATGCTTATTTTCTGGTCAGGTGATGATGTATTTTGCTTAAAAGAGTTACTTTTTTCTGTTGTGATGTAATAACTGTTGAATTTACGGAGCTTTTATGAACATTTATATGATCAATTAATTGAATATCCTCCGGAGACCCAGTAAAGTAAAAGTTTTATCTTTTTTAGATTAAATCATTGCCTTTAATGGAAACAGCAGTTCTTTCAGATACATTTTTTTATGCGTTGTCCTTTGCAGTGGACAGCTTTTTTTTTTTCTTCCTTTAGGTAAATGTGAAATTCTTGACCCCTACAGAGGACGAAGATGTATTACCAGGTCTCAGGAGGATAAAAGACCATAACTGATTTTCACAGAAAAATACAAAATGCAGTGGATAATATTGTAATGAATGGTGATGAATAAGGTTAAATGTGGAGAAAAATCAATTTGGAAAGCACTACAAGTATAGTTCTATGTCTTTAAGGGTTCAAAGAAATGAAACATCCTTCAAGATGATGAACCAAGACTGATTTCTGGGTCAACGTCGAGTATGGAGGAGTCAAGGAGGCAAAAAATAAAGAATTGAGAAGAGGCTGAAGTATACTTAAAACCTATGATGATGCAGCTTTAGGTTCAATATCCACCATGTCACTGTGTTCTGAGCATTTCCTAGTGGAGTTTGATACTGCATATTTTGCTATCGATCCAATACCAAGTAAATACAGGGCCAGTATTGCTGATATCAATACCGATACTGATAAGTTTCAATAATTAAGGTGGATGCATAATCAAATTGCTAAATCTCAATTAATTTTCATGACCTTGAAGTGTTTTGTGATGTTTCCTTTTGTATTATTAAATACTTAAAACCCAAGACAGAATTAGGGACAAAGTTAATAAGTAAATACAAAATACTTTACTATCAAAATAAGTTTTTTTTTTAGAAACAATAGAACAATAACAAAACAATTTTTCCCTATACATTGTCATGTCTGGATTTTTTTTTCTTAAATTAACCCTTTCATGCTTAGTGGTCACCGCAGTGGACAGTTATTCTACAGCTGTTCTCTTGTGTATTCATGGATTTTATTGTTTTAGTTCCATATCAGCTAACACAGTGGACGCCTATGCATCATCCCATACATTGCAATTCATACCATTACTGTAACTTTGCTATTCTTGATAAATCTGATCTGCACGAACAGGTCTGAGTGTAAATCAGTTGCTTGTTATTGTTAATAGACTGTAATTAACCATTTTTCTTAAACAAAAAGGGTTTATTTTGCATATTATCTCCATAAGGTGTGTAATAACTAATATTAGAGTATGTTAAAATGTGACAAAACATCAGATTAAGAGCATTAAAAAAATGTATTTGATACTTTTCACACAGTATATCAGTAAATACATGTTTCTTTGCTTCAGAAATTAAATGCATGATGTCCAGCTGAGTGGATAGTTTTGCAACTCCATGAAACATAGGTTCGTTAAAAAAAAAATTAAATTGCATATTTTTTTTAATTCATTTTTTTTATGCCTAAAGAGGAATAAAAACACTCAGGAAAAATAACTTGATTAGGGTCAAACACAGTATTCAAAATCTCTCTGAAGGGACATTTTAGAGACAATTTGACCCCACATTTTTACTTTTAAAATCATTTTTTGCTTTAGTTGGACCATAAGGGATTATCCAAAACAAGGAGCTACTTTATATTGAAATAAACATTGGAATGGCAAACAATTAAAGTTCGCTCTCTGATGGGACATTAGTGTGTTTTGACCCATTAAGGTTCTCATAATTCATGAATGAAAGGGTTAACAAAGTGCAAAATTGATCACCAGAAAAGAAATTAAAACAAAAGAAAAAATTCAGGTAGTGTTCAGAAACTGCAATACAATAATTAAATCTAAATTATCTGTACCTTATAGCCTTTTTACAAATTATTCCACTTGCTGTTGTCTCATTTTTGGCCTGAAAATAAAATATAACCACATGGAGTAACAGTTTGGATATGAAACAGGAATGGGAAAAATAACTAGGAATGCGTGTCTAAGAGGAGGAATGGATCAATATCTGGAGAATTCAACAGTCAACTTCTTCTTCAAAAACATGGAGGGAACATTGCTGGAAAAATATAGTTTGATTTTTCATAACTCCTAAATTAGAGCTAAATATGTGTCCAGAGTTCAACCTTGTTGGAGAGAATGTGGAGATGTCAATGTAAATCATGTACATGTCTTTTGGTAATGTCCTAAACTTGTATCATTTTGGGATAATGTGTATTCAGATATTGGGTTATGCAATTCCTAAAACATGTTTGGTGATGTATTTTGGATATATTATTGGTAAAAATGTAAGAAAAAATGATAGATATTTGTTTAAAATACTATTAGCAGCCTGTAAAAAGGCAATTACCAAAAAATGGTGCAGATTAGAACCACCTACAACTAACGACTGGACAAAAAACTGTGAATGGAATATTTGAGATGGAGATTCTGACCTATAGACTGAGGACTCAAGAAGAGCAGTGTCATGAGAAATGGACAGTTTTCATTTCAGCGTCACATTACTAAAAACAATCGTTAGTCACAAAGGTTTATTATGGTCAATGTATCAAAATGGCCCTTATGTTTGTTTTGTAATGTACAGAAATCAAACAATTAAAAAAAGTTATATAAAAAAAGAAAACATACAAGAGAAAATCTGAAACTAAAGTATCGATCTCACTACGCTAGTATCGATCTGATACCGATACTGACTTGGTATCGATACAATCAATATTTGGATCACTCCGTCCACCACTAACATTTCCACTGATGTCAGTTTTTCCAAGATCAGCTGAATACTGGATGTCTGAGTGAAGACACAGACCAGTTTCACAGCACCTTTTCCAGTCTACCTCTTCTGGTCATTTTACCACAGATAGTCAAATCACCTGAGGATAAAGAGCGTTCATGTACCTCCTACAGCCCTCGCTTCATTAAATAGGAAACGGACAAGATGTTCCTCACACAGATTACATCAAAAATAATGAGTTCTTTAAATTACCTCACACAAATTTCAACTGTAGCATTATTTTTGCAGCGGCGGTTCACTGTAATTCTTTCAGTCACATTAAAAGACTCATTAATTGCCTGTGTGTCAGTGTTAAACCTACACTGCAAGAATGTTTCAAACATACTAAACGGCCTGATCACAATCAAGGTGTACAAGTACATTTTGTTTATTTTAATTAATTAATTAATTTAATTTTAATTTATTAATCAGTATTGCAAACAGATCCCCCTAAAACCATTCCCAAAATGTTTCTTTGGCCATCTTATTACTAGATCTTGCAATCCTCCAAATTTGAAGAAAATTGGACAAAAAATGATAAAATGGCGACCCAATGAGCGTGAAAACGTGCACAATTTTATTGTTATAAGGGGGCAAAATTATTGTACATAATGTTTCGTAACCCAATAAATAATTACTACTCAACTCTTGTGTCTTTTTTATTACAAAATACACACATCACATTGCTTTTCATTTATTGATCATTTTTGTTGAACAGCTGTTTGATTATCAGTTCTTATTTTCAGTATTAAGACAGTCAACCATTTTGTTCTGAAAACCCTTCTTTTACAGCCCTTTAATTGTAATAATAGAATGGGAACCTGTTATTTCAGTATTATTATGACTAAATATGCACAACTAGACAGATTTTGCTCTGCTCCCTGGCTGCAGAACATTTGGGAACAATGTGGCAAACGGATGTTTACGTCCAACCGCATGTTTTCAATGGCGCGTTGTTCACCAACATTCATGTACAGGGTGGGGAAGCAAAATTTACAATGAACATTTAGTTGTTTTTTCTCAGCAGGCACTACGTCAATTGTTTTGAAACCAAACATATATTGATGTCATAATCATACCTAACACTATTATCCATACCTTTTCAGAAACTTTTGCCCATATGAGTAATCAGGAAAGCAAACGTCAAAGAGTGTGTGATTTGCTGAATGCACTCGTCAAACCAAAGGAGATTTCAAAAATAGTTGGAGTGTCCATAAAGACTGTTTATAATGGAAAGAAGAGAATGACTATGAGCAAAACTATTACGAGAAAGTCTGGAAGATACTATTAAAGAAGAATGGGAGAAGTTGTCACCCGAATATTTGAGGAACACTTGTGCAAGTTTCAGGAAGCGTGTGAAGGCAGTTATTGAGAAAGAAGGAGGACACATAGAATAAAAACATTTTCTATTATGTACATTTTCTTGTGGCAAATAAATTCTCATGACTTTCAATAAACTAACTGGTCATACACTGTCTTTCAATCCCTGCCTCAAAATATTGTAAATTTTGCTTCCCCACCCTGTAGTGTTCGTACACCAATATACTTCCATCAATAATATGGCGTATATACCTTATAGATATATTGTTCTAACTTGTTCACAAATGTTTATTTCCTCCTGTACCAGGAAGATTTAGTTACAGATCTAACACAGATGTGACCATGTGGTAAGCCAGATTTCCATTCCAATCTTGTAGTGTCCGTACACCATAATCAAAATATGTGGGTCTAATTTTATTGTTTCTGTCAATATATGGAATTTTTCAGCACACATGCTTTGGACACGACATCTATGCAGTAAACAATGCATGATTCTCCTGAGTGCTGAAACATTTGTATATCTTTGTAGGCATTAAATATGGAGGCTATTAGGCTGGCGTGTCTGTACACCCAATAATTTCTGATTTGACAGGGGTGCAAGCCAGCAAAATTTTTAGTAGACACGATAATACAAAAATATTTTGGAGTTTAAAGGAGAAATATCAGACAAATAAAATGGCCTGTCTGATTTTTTGATAGAGCATTATTATTTTTTATCTATATGTGCACCCTTTCTGGTACCTTTGATTGTGATCAGGCCGTAGAGACCCCAGAGTGAACCCAGAGTGTGACAGAGCAGTCCAACTACATGAACTAACTCTGTCAACAAGGCCAAAGGGACTTTTAGGAGCATTTTTCTTCAGATTATTTAGCCTTAATGCACCTGCAGTATGTAACACATTGAACTTTAGTGGGGAAAGTAAAAAAAAAACTAATTGAAAATGATGGTTGAGAAATGAAAGGCAGGATTACACGATTACAGGATTACACATTGATTGAAGTGGAATACGTGCTTTGATCACACTTATTTTTCAAGAAATTTCCTTCTGGTTTATTAAATTACGTCTCTAGGGATGGGGATGAAATCATTACCATCTGTACACATGAAAGAAACTCCCCAAGAAAAAAAAGTTAGAACTTTCAAAAGCATAAAAAAACACAAACAAAAATGAAAACGCGGTTGATCCTCAGCAGTGGATGTGGGAAAACAGACTTGCTTTAACAACTGTTTTTAGACATTTTCATAGAAGAAAGCGGCAGAAAATTGTATGTGCTTTAATTAGATTGACGTGGTGTAATCGCCGACGTCCTGCATCCTCAGGTAAACTCTGTAGAAGTAAAGCACCTGTAACCATGGAGACAGCCTTTCTATAGGTTTCACTGTTTACAGTAAAGGAATATTTGACGTTCATGGTGCCATGGAAACCAGATTACTGTTCTCTAAAACTGTGATGGAACACTGTTATTTCTTAGTGGAGATTCATGGGATTTAATGCAAAAGTGAAAAGGAAGTTTTCAGATTCCTATAAATAAATAAAAAAAAATATTCACAATACCCTTCCTGACAACTTATAAAAAATAAAAGCTCAGATCTAATAATAAACGCTGTGTACAACATTAACGTGAGTGTTAGCAATTAATGGGATCATTTAAGATTCATGCCACAGTAATAAGGATGTTTAAAAAAAAAAAAAAAGGAATAAAGCATCGAAACATGCACATCCCTGTTGTGAATAACGGTGCCACAGGCTGAATAGTGTAACAAAAATAGAACAAGAACAATCTGTAAACCAGTGGAGCACCTGTGTTAAGGTTTATTTTAGCTATGACAGTTTCAGCAACATTGCTGTGCTTCTGACTTCTAGACAAACACATACAGAGCAGCCATCATAACTACACAAAACCCTTCAGTGTTACATCCTCTGATCAATAATTTTGTGAAGTAGACATATAATACACAACAGGAACCAGGGGCGTAGAACTGCATAGGGACACTAGGGATATGTCCCTACCAATATCCAGCCACTACTGCGTTGTCCCTACCAATAAAACCGCTGTCTGTTGTGTTTAGTCCATGATTATGGCACACAAAGGGTTAATAGTCGGCCTCTGCTAGAAGTCCCGCCTCTAACCTCCGACTGGCTCTGCGGTTTTGCTATCGTACATGTGATTGGCCGTCCCCTGCTGTTACTCAATCTACTTGTAAAAGCTACAGTTATCCGCTAGTTGGACAGGAAGAAAAAAAAAAAAGTTGGACCGGACAGGAGGCAGTTGGTATCTCCAACTGCTTAGCGTAAGTTTTCAACACGTATGCATTTGTTCTGCCTGGGTCACGTCAGCTAGACGGGTTTGAATATCAGAGGTGTCATTTAAATGTACATTTGTACATGTGTCTGTTTGCCTGCGTGTGTGTGTGTGTGTGTGTGTGCGTGTCCCTGTGTGCAGGGCTGGTTCGTGCCATAGGCTGGTAACTGATAGCATGATAATTTCTCATGAATTGTATTAAAAATGAAGAAATGAGAGTCAAAAAAACAAAACCACCCCCCTTGTAAATTCTCAGGTGAGCTCTCCCAGACTGGTGCTCACTGTGTGTGTGAGTGACAGAGACAAAGCTGAGCTGAAAGACAGTCAGACAGGTGTAGAACTAGCATCCAGGTAAAGGTTGGAGAGTTTATCACTATGAAAAGGCCTTCCAAGGCCTTAACTGCACAGTTTAGAAGAAGAGAAAACAGGAGGCAGAAAACTAATCCAATTACAGAGGTATGTAACCTGTTAGAATGTTAAAAAACGTTTGATGTTACTAGCTACAGCTAGCTGAACTGAAATGAAGCAAAGTTGGCTAATAATGGAACTGGAGATGATGAAGATATGACATATCTGCTAAGGTGTGGTTTACTGCTGATGAACTGGGTTATATATGTTTATAAGTGGTTTATATATGTTTCTGTATGGTTTACATATATTTCTATATGGTTTACTGCTGGTTGGCTGGTTTACATATGTTTCTATTTGGTTTATATATGTTTCTGTGTGGTTGATATTTGTTGCTGCCTCATTTATTTATGTTTCTATGTGGTTTACTGCTGGCTGCTTTGTGCATCTCCTCTCATGCTTCATGTATCTCCTCTTCGTGCACCCCCCCCCCCCCCGCATATGTATATGTGTGTGTGTGTGTGTGTGTGTTTGTGTGCATGTGTGTGTTTTTTAAGGGGGGGGGGGGCACCAAATTCATATCTTGCCTAGGGTCCCAAAATGGCTAGAACCGACTAACTATGATTGCTTGTTTGATCAGCTCTACACGACGTGAAATTATGATCACAAATGCAAAAAAAAAACCTCTTTCTTTCTTTCTTTCTTCCTTCCTTCCTTCCTTCCTTCCTGCCCGCCTGCCTGCCTGCCTTCCTTCCTTCCTTCTGACCCATCCACGTTGTACCCCACCTTCACCCATAGGTGGCCAGGATAGGCCTCCCTGTGACCCTCACTAGACCTCAGTGCTTCCGAAAGTGAATGGATGGATATTTTTAATGTCTTATGTGTGAAATGAAATATTCTGCTGCTTGGCAAGTGGTTTTCATGTTCTTAACATAAAGAATAGTTTCCACAAAAACTGAATCAACAGCTGAATTCTTCAAAACCGTCTGATTTCTTCAGTTTCCACTCAGGAACAAATTTTAACCTTCAGCCCTTCCCTAACATTTCCTCTCGGCTGCACAGTCATTTTTGATGTATTATACTCACACTATACATCCAGAAACATCTTAGAAGAATTCCAGGGCCTTCACTAAATATTTCTCACATTTTTCTGGTGCCAACATTGAATACTTTTACAGCTACCTTCAAAGTGCCCTCAAAACATATTTTAACACCATTCTATATCAGGGAAAATGTTTCATCCACAACGACAGTGAATACAGTATATTTTTAACAGTTTAGTGTCATTTATTTTCTAATTACAAAGTGGAAAATGGTTGAAAAGCAACTGTTGCCTTGAAGCAGCATTGAAACCTAATGGAATCCTGCCATGTCGTTTTTTTTTGTATTGCTCATTTAGATTACACACAACACTCTGATGATTTTCCCCTCATCATTAATTAATTCATCAACTGCAAATCTTATGGTATTAGTCGTCATAAAACTGACATTAAAAAGTCATTTTAGCCCCATAAATAATAACACCCATAACTTAGAATGACACAGATATTGTCCTGAATGTTATAAAACAGGGGCTGACATGAATCTACAGGTAAAGTGAAAAAGAATTGCACCAGTTCTTTATGTTTCACTGCTGAAAGGATGTGATTCGGCAGCTATCATATGAAGCTGAAGCATAGACTGTTCCAAGGCCACTGTGCCAAAGGGACGTAGTGGCAGTATATCAGAAAATACTCATTCAGATCTGAAACAATGGAATGGAATTTCTGTCTTATTTTTCAACATGGTGTTAAAGTTTGATATAGCAGATATTTAATGTACAGACGGTTGAAATGTACATACTTTTATACACTGTCACCTCTGTACCAGTGGCGGCTGCTGGTCTTTAACCCTTTCATGCATAGTGGTCACTCCAGTGGACAGTTATTCTCCAGCTGTTCTCTTGTATATTCATAGGTTTTGTTGTTTTAGTTCCATATCAGCCAACACAGTGGACACTTATGCATCATTCAAAACACTGTAATCCATACCATTACTGTAACGTTGCTGCTGTTGATAAACCTGATTTGCAGTAACATGTTTGAGTGTGAATTAATTGCTAATTGCTATTAAACTGTAATTAACAGTTTTCTGAAACAAATTTTTTTTTTTTTTTTTTTTTTTTTTTTTTGGCATATCCTCCTGAGACCCAATAATGCATTTTGTCCTCTGTAGGGGACAAAAGTTTGACAGTTTAACTTAAAAAATACTGTCTATTACAAAGTGCATTCTATTAAAAAAATCAATCAATAAATAAAAATTATTCTTAAAATGTATCTGAAAAACTGTTGCATTATGCAGTTTCCAATCAAGACAAATTTTTAATGTAAAAAAGCTAAAATTGTCAATTTCCTGGGTCTCAGAGGATATTATCTCCATGAAATGAGTAATAACTAGTAACTGAGTATTATAAAATGTGAGAAAACATCAGATTAGAGGCATTAAAAATGTTTTTATGTCATAGTTTTCACAGTATATCACTTTCTGATGATGAGTTTTAAATACATGTTTCTTTGCTTCAAAAATTAAACACATGGTGTCCAGCTGAGTGGACATTTTTGTAACTCCATGAAAAATACGTTCATAAAAAAAAAAAAAAAAAAAAAAAAAAAAAAAATCAATTACATTGCTTTTTTCATGCCTAAAGAGGAATAAAAACACTCAAGAAAAAAATATTGACTAAGGTTTTCATAATTCATGCATGAAAGGGTTAAAAGAGGGGAAGCTCATCTTACGGCTCCATCAAATAACTTGTCGTATTATAGCAAAGCAATAAAAAACAAGTGGTTCCAGGCACAATAAACCCCGCCCCTCGCATGTATTGTAGCAGATTTGGGCATCGATCCAGCTGATGTCATCATGTCTATGCATGTGCTGATGTCGGCATATCAATTGCCTCTATATATGTGGCAAGTTTGAAGGAAATTGAAACAAAATTGATGTTTTTATAGACATGTGCAATTTTGCCCATTATAAGTAAATGGGGAAATTAACCCTTTCATGCATGAATTATGAGAACCTTAGTCAAGATTTTTTTTTTCGTGAGTATTTTTATTCCTCCTTTGGCATGAAAAAAACAAACAAAAACAAAGTGATCAATTTTTTTTTATTTTTTTTTTCATCTAGTTCCAAAAATGTCCATTCAGGTAAACCATTAATTTAATTTTTGAAGCAAAGAAACATATATATTAAACCCAATAGCAGAAAGTGATATGGAAACAATGAAATTAAAACATTTGTAATGCTGCTAATCTGATGTTTTCTCACATTTTAACATAGTCTAATACTAGTTATTATTCACTTCATGGAGATAATACGTAAAAAAAAAAAAAAAAAAAAAAAAAAAAAAAAAAAACAATATTTACAGTCTAACAATTTACAATTGATTTACCCTCATGCGAGTGCAGCTTCTCTCCAAGTCTGTCTGTCTGCACACCTCTCTCTCTCTCTCTCTCTCTCTCTCTCTCTCTCTCTCTCTCTCTCTCTCTCTCTCTCTCTCTCTCTCTCTCTCTCTCTGCTGTGCCAGAGAGCAGAGAGTCAGAGCACTGACTGAGAGCAGCCCATGATGGCAGAGAGAAAGACAAGCCCTGTGTGGAATATGTGTGCCATAAACAAGGTTATTATCGTTAACGAAAACTAACGAAATGACAAAAACTAGAATTGAAAAAAACATTTTCGTTGACTGAAATAAATAAAACCTATAATTCAAAGAAAAAAACAACAATTAACTGAAATTGTATTGTGTGCTTACAAAACTAACTAAAACATATAAAAAATTATGGATAAAATTTCCTTCATTTTCGTCTTTGTCAACGTCAGATTGATACGAAAGCTATTTATTTCGCTCTAGCAATTTTAGCTAGCAGCACCATACAGTACTTCACGGTCCATCACTTCTTGTCACTTGTTATTTAGAGTCATCTTCTGGTCCTCACTCTACCTGGAAACATGGAGACTAAAGTTGGGAGAAAGCAGCAGAGTCCCGTCTGGGATTTATTTGAATACAACAGCGAAAAAGATAAAAGATACGACAAAACTAAGATTAATACTAAAACTAAACTAAAACTAAGCATTTAGAAAGAAATGAAAACTAATAAAAACTAACAAACCTGCTCTAAAAACAAATGAAAACTAACTGAATTAGAGAGAAAAAAAAAGTCAGAACTAAATAAAGCTAAACTATAATGAAAAATCCAAAACTATTATAACCTTGGCAATAAAGTCATTCACCACTGTGGTAATAGCACACATTTAAAAAGGGAATTAATTTATTATTTTTATACTGTTAAATTGTTTTAAATTGTAATTAGTTAATAAAAAAACATGTTTATTTGCCTAAAAGCTTTGTCCTGTGTTTTATCATAACCATAATCAACTAACTAAAGGCAAAATCACAAAATTATTCAATGATCATGACATTTCAAGTAAAAAGGATCGGTATCGGCAATACTAGCCCTGATTCAGACCAAAATTCCCACTATCGCCCACCCTGAGCCTGGATCTGATGTCAGATATGGGTCAGATTTGTGGATTATACCTAATGTGTGTCCTCTGTGTTAGGTTATTCCCTTCCACATGTGTACATACAGTATTTACTGCCCTCTCCGTTATGTTCTCCACTGTGTCACTGTGTTCCTTGTGTTGCCTTCATACCAGTGTTATATTTCTGTATCAGCTCTTAGTGTTTTGGACCCTTGCTTCTGTTTTTCTTATTTCAGATATAAGATTTAGGAGGTACTTCTGTTTAATTATTGTGCTCTGTTCAGTTAAAAATAGTTTGATATTAATATTGAGTGTCTTACCAGTTCACACCTCAAATCCTTTGACTCACACTCATTCCATTCGGCTTTTTCCAATGCAGTGCAATAACGCCTGAAGGCAGCATGCAGCCAAACAAACAAACCTATTTAATGAGTTTATGCTTGTAAAATAAAAATGACTTGCATTATCAACACCTAAAGCTAAGTGTTTCAGTAAAATGTATTTATGCTTTAAACAATTAGTTTCTTTTTCTACTTTGCAGCCTGATGGTATAGTAGCGCTAAAGTGTCCTGCTGGATTTTTCCCCCTTCTTTTTTCTTTAAAATGTGGTCACTTGGTCAATTTAATGATGCAGTCAGATCCAATCTAATTCCGGTTATGGAGCTGAAATCATGTATGACACAAACAGTAAAATACTGATGTATTATTTGTTCCATACATACACTGTTTAAAAAAAAAAAAAAAAAAAAAAAAAAGAAAAAAAAAAAAGGTATTATTCCGGCAGCAGGGGTGCCAAAAAATACTGTTAAATAACGGAAAATAACCATCTCATAAAAATACAGTAATTTTCCATAATTAAAATACAGTTTTTTGCCCTAACTTTTCATGAAATTTTGCTTTTTTTTTTTTTTTTTTTTTTATGTTTAATAAAGAATATTTACATGTATTAAAACAATGAAATTACCTATAAATATATATAAAAATAATTTTCAATGAGACTAAATTGTACAATCCACTGATAAAAGCTGTATTTGGACAGTTTATCAGTGCTTATACATGTTATAGATTCACAAAAACATGTATTCAACATTTTTGTTGTGCAACCTCCCGTAATTACACAAGATATTTGTCAATTAACAAACAAGTCTTGTTAAACTTACAGAACAAATACTTCTTTAACGGTTAATTGTCAGTAATTTTATGTCATTTTATTATTCATTTTTATATTATTAAACTTTAAATTAACAGTTTAATCTCATAAATAGAAAAGAAATATTTGTGAAATTTTGATACATTTGCGAATATATTTTAACTGTATTTTTCTGTCATAAAAGAAAAAATTTCTTTTAAAAAATTGATTTTTTTTTGTTATTCGCAGTTACAGTTTTTTTGTGTTATTTTACATTTGACATGTAAAGTCACAGTCTATTTTTGTCATTTCATTGATATCTTCCTGTATCTTAAAAATACAGGAAAAATCTGTAAAATAAACAGTGAAAATTCTGTTAAATTACAGATTTTTTTTACAGTGTATTGTTGATGTTGAATGTGTCATTGTATTGTTTCTCTGACAACTTTTGTCCACGTATTCCTTTGATTTTAACACAACCATCTACACTTTCTACTCCCTGACCTTGAAGTAAAGGTGTTGACACTGAAAGCTGATTTGCACATTTGAGTGTCAATAAGATGTGTTTTATTTAATGTGCATTTGGAATGGTTTGAACTTTTTTTTTTTCTGATTGCTTTGACACGACCTCTAAAACTATAGGATATTTAGCAAAATGCTACCCACTAAGCACAAAACCTCACATCAAGCCAGCAAAACATTTTACGTCTCGTGCAAAAGCAGAAAAAAAAAAAAAAATTGAAAAACTTTTCAAACGGTTTGAAAAATCCAATGTATTGACTGACAAAAAAACAAAAACAAAAAAAACATCAAAGTGGTTTTGAATAAGCACACAAAGCCATGGCTACACATTTCTGGAATAAATGAAAGACGGTTCTCTGAGAATGGAGAATAGAGCCATTTTCAGTAAAGTTTTGTTACAGATGTGGAAAGCACACACAGGAATCTGAATGTTTGAAGTATGGATGTATTTTCTCAACACGACACAATATAAATACAAATAACTACGGTAAAAAAACAAAAAAAAAACAACTATATATATATTTTTTTTCATTCCGTGGGGAGCAAAACAGACAACATAAACATTTGTGCTATAAATTGAATACAAAATAGGCTAAATCTTGCCGTTTTCATGGGTCTGTCCTTGAGATTTTCATCCCCATTACTGGAGTTGACTGTGGAACATAGCACTTGAAAAACCATATTACTGTTGTCCAAACCAAACACTTACCTGGGACGTATTTATAACATTCAAGGTCTGATTGGTACATGATCAGTAGACTGTGTAGAAGTAGTGGATGGAGGAACTGTGACATCATTCACTGGCTGCTGTACTGAACCAGTACATGCAGCTTTCCATGTGGGATTTTTGGAGCTGGAAGTGACCATATTTGGACACAAGGGGTAAAATTACAGGACCTTGAGGGGTGAGAGGTAAACTTGCTAAACACTATTTTATTGATATGGTAAAACAATCAACTTTATGCAGGATTGAGTAACAAATTCATTTGGAACCTGCCAAATATTGAGAGCAAAGCCTTTTATTCAACCTGAGATTTTACTCATAGAGGAAGAACTAAGACGGACCACTTGACCACTTTTTGGAGACTGCAAATGAAAATACTGACTTAGCATTTTTAGAGAAAATTTCAATGTAAGTATACAGGAGTTTTTTGGTTTTTTGAGTTTTGGTGTGACTCGTAGTGGCCCTATATAAATGTATATAATACACTGTATTGAGGGGTCAGAGGTAAACTTGCTAAACACTATTTTATTGATATGGTTAAAGAATCGACTTTAAGCAGGACTGAGTAACAAATTCATTTTAAAGTCTTGTCAACTGAACCTGCCCAATATGGACAGCAAAACCTTTTATTCAACCCGAGATTTTACTCTTATGCCACGTTTCCACTATGTGGAACCGGCTCGACTCGACTCAACTCGGGTACCAGGTCCTATTCCTGGAGACCATTTCCATTACAGGATACTACCGACTTTACAGTACCTGGTTGTCATAGCGATGCAGTGCGTTACTTCTATGTTGTCTGCTCTGAGTTGCTGATAAACTCACTCGTTGCGTGTTGTCTCGTCAAGCTCATGCTGAATTTTTACGTTGGCCACCAAAGACTGAATCTCAACCGACCATGGTGTAGTTTTGTGGGCTATCATCATGTGGATTAACCTACCGCTATATTTACTGTAAACTTCCGCATCTGTTTTTTATAAAACAGAGACGACTCTCTGACTAATCAGTGGTCTGCAGTGTTTACACGTCACATTTTAGTATCTGGTCCCCTGTCTTGGAACCTCGGCGGAGTTGACACCAAAAACTAGTACTGGGTACCAGAATCCAGATCCTTGTTCGTAATGGAAATGCAAAAAGGCAGTGTTGAGTGGAGTCGAGCTGGTACTACGTAGTGGAAACGTGACAATAGACTAAGACAGACCACTAGACCACTTTTAGAGACTGCAAATGAAAATACTGACTCAGCATTTTTAGAGAAAATTTCAATGTATCTGTACAGGAGGTTTTTTTTGTTTTTTGAGTTTTGGAGTTATTCCTAGTGACCGTCAATGGTATTAAAACTTACTGCATTGGCTTCATTTTGGAGCTAAAGTCTTTGCCATGTGATTTTTACCTCTGCCAACGAGGTTGTGTTTTCATCTCGGTTTGTCTGTTTGTTTGTCAGTTTGTTTGACTGTCAGCAAGATATCTCAAAAAGTTATGGAAGAGGTTTGATGAAATTTTCAGGAAATGTTGATACTGGCACAAGGAACAAATAATTAAATTTAGGTGGTGAGGGTGCGGGGG
Organism: Sphaeramia orbicularis; assembly: GCF_902148855.1. Classification (NCBI taxonomy): domain Eukaryota; kingdom Metazoa; phylum Chordata; class Actinopteri; order Kurtiformes; family Apogonidae; genus Sphaeramia; species Sphaeramia orbicularis. Next base: position 33,831,606 of record NC_043967.1, read on the forward strand.
GTGTCTCCCTTGGCGGAGGTCTGTGCTCTCCAAGTGCTTTTCAAGTTACTCATTATATCAAAGTGTTTTCACATATGTCACTGTGCAAAGTAGTGGTGTTCGATACCACAGATTTCCTTTCCAATCTGATACTGAGTAAAATTCAGACTGTTATCAATCTGATACCGATACTTTGTAGAAATACACTTAATGTCTGGAAAAAAAAAAAGTATTGCAAATCATAACTTCATAAAGAATACAAAAAATTAGAGTAATGTTTGTTTAATTGTTAAGAAGTATTGTAAAATGATAACTTGTAGATTAATTCATGTTACATGAACGTGTTAACATGAAACATGAAAATAATGAATATGTAACACTTCAACAAAAGCATCTGACATTGACACTTTCCCTCATTTTGCTCAGAACCTCTCCTGCCTTTGAAAAGACTCTTTGTTGGTACAGAAGTGGCAGGAATTCCCAGGTATCTCACTGGTAGTTTGCTCAAGGCTGGGAAGACCGGTTCATGTTCTTGCCACCAAACCAGCACAGACTGAGTCAGAGTTGACTGACAGAGAAGTGTGACGCAGTACACACTTACCCAGGTGGAAGAACAAGTAGTTCCTACCAATCTTGTATCATTTGGATAAAATCCCAATAGTTTAGCTACTTTCCACTGTGTTACAGATATACATTACCTCAAATGACCGAAGTATCAACAGTATCGATATTTTGATTTGTGAATCGATTCTGGAGTGTAAAGATCTGGTATCGGAGACATCAATATTTCAGTATCGATCCGCACATCACTAGTGCAAAGTTTACTGGCAGAGTGGTGTGATAAAGTGTAGACCACTGTTTCCAGTTTCCAAATATGACATAACATTGCCAACTGAATGAAAAGGAGGGAGTTGTGTTTACAGTTTCGTAAAAAAGTTTGTCACAAAATGACAAACTGAGAGTAAAGGAGAGAATGTGCATTCAGTTTGTAACACTTGTGAGTGTCAAGAGTCAGTGCTAGTGTTAAAGCATCCACAGAAAAACTAATATTACATGACATTTAGTAGGTTTGCACAGAAATAGCCAATAGAAATGTCATCCAAAGGCTGGTGACTGTATTCAGCAACTTTCAGTACATTTCAGAACCTCTATTTTATCACTTTTATATATTAAAAAACTTAAATACATTAAGAAATAAAGAACTTTTACTTCTAGAGCTTTATACAAGTTGAAGTTACTTGGAGATGAAGTCCGACATGTTATTTCTTCAGACAGAGATGATCTATGATGATTTTATGTAATTTTCAGATGGTTTAAAGTAGAAATATGGCAAATTATGCTTCGTAGTGGTTAGCACCTCCACCTCAGACAGAAGGTTCCAGGTATGATTCACAGTTGGAGATTAAGTGTGTTGAGTTTATGGAGAGAACAGCCAAACAGTTTCCTGTTTCCCATTAAAATCAGGTATCTGTATGCAGGGCGCATTTGTCAAAAAAAACAGAGGGGGGAGGTTTTTTTGGGGTTTTTTGTTGGTGCGGGGGGAATGGGGGCTGGGAGCAGTTTTATACGTGGGGGTGCGGTCCATAACTATTGTAACTTTCAACATCCAACTCCCGGGTTCTGTTCCGAAATTTTCACAACTTTAACCTGTATCCACTGAACACATACGTTTAACGTCCCCCCCCACCCCCACCCCCACCCCCGAAGATTAAATTCATTGAGCAAAAGTAGGGATGTAAAAACCGAGGGGGGGAGAGGGGGGGCTTAAATTGCACCTTGTGTGTAGGTGGTATATGTGCTAAAGCTAATGCTACGTGTATATTAGGACAGCTAACCCTGCCTTCATGTGCTATGGTAGGTACAATCAGTACTAATTACAAACTCCAAAATTGCACATGAACGCCCCCTCACCTATTTTTTTTTAAACAGTGATTTTATTAATGTTCTGCTGCTGTCAGCTGATGATTTTGCACATATATAGCACACACAGTTAGGGATGGGAATTGATAAGAATTTAACGATTCCATTATCGATTTTGCTTATTGATCCGATTCCTTATCGATTCTCATTCGATGAGGGAATAAAAGAGCATAAACATGTTTGTTTGCATTAACTGTCTTTTATATTCCCATCTCTGCACAGAAAATATAACATATACAATATGTACAAATAATAATAACAGATGATGTCGGGCCCAGGTCACGGGGCACCGTACAGTGAAAGTGAAACTTAAGACGCTTTTACAAATTCCTCTACGTCTCCCATTTTTGTGCACCTCATTTCCTTTCCCCCACCTTTGGACATTTTTATTTGAGGGGGTACGACGTTTGTTGCTCGCACCGGAACCGGGCTTGGATAGCGTCCTGGTGTTCCCTCTGACGCTAGATTCAAAAGTGTCGCCAAGTAGCGAATCAAATATGTGACATTCCTGTAAATGAATCACATGCTGTGGACAAATGTTTGAGCATATTGGATGGATTCCACCCTTTTGAAGAAATGGAAGCTTTGCAAGTGTTACAAGTAGACCTGGTGTCATCTTTTTGGATCATTCCTGCCTCAACGCCATATTGGCTACATTCTGACCAAAACAATGCAGTGTGCGTGCGACGACATCATGCATGCACAACGAAAGTGGACTCGATAAGCAGAATCGTTAAGCAGGCAGGCTGGCAAATGATTCCAAGGAATTGAGCTACTGGGAACCAGTTCTCAAAAAGAACCAGTTCTCGATTCCCATCCCTACACACAGTATGCAAAAACAAAATTACAAAAAAAAAAAAAAAAAAAAATACTGCAGCAGATGAATTGAAACATCCCAAACTGTTTTACCCAAGTAGCATGTCATGATAAATGCATTAGTCATTTTTACCATTTTGCTCCAACGATAAAAGCACTTGAACATAACACACTTGTAATTTCGAATTCTTTAGTGGAAAGGATCGTCTTCAACGTAAGATGCAAAAGTTGGGATAACAGAGAGAACACAATGTGTGTTAACCTTAACCTTTTCTTTAAAGTACAGTCCTCTTTTGCTCTTCTAAGGTTGCAGAGGTTCCTTTATCCTTTCGCCTCCTACTTGACCTCATCCCTGCACAATAATCGATAACTGCTGCTCAGTGACTCTCTGACCTTCACACACAAAGGCAATTTTTGTGCTCTCTCTTCCTGAAACGAAATAACTCATTTCTGTCTATTCAATGTCAGTTCCTTCAGTTGCTGGCCTTGTTTCACTTAGTACCTGGACATACTTTTCTTCAGAATGTCCGATATCCACACAGCTGATTTGTAGTCTGCTCAGAGTTGACCTATGGACTTGTTTTTACAGGACACTCACCTCTTGGCTATCCTCCAGCACTGCAGAGAAACTAAAGTCAGGGTCATTGTTTTAGTGTCAGCAAGTAAAAAATAAAAGAGGGTTTTGGGTCACATGCATGGGGTCTGGGGTGGGATTGTTCAGTCCACAGTGTTGGGAGGTCGCTGCTCCTCCACATGGAGAGGAGTGAATTGAGGTGGTTTTGGCATGTGGTCAGGACGAGGTGTTTCAGGGATGAACAAGTGGGAGGAGAACCCAGGGCAGGATTTAAATTTTTCACGATTCATGTGAAAAATGTGATGTGGAAACCTGAGATACAGTTTCTCTCTCGCAGTGTAAATGCCATGCAATAAAATAATAAATACATAAATACATAAATAGAATGAGTATGTGATATGAATGAAACGGTTATGAGGTGAGGAGGTGCATAATGGAACAAAACAGCAGCAGATAGGACAAAAGATGTGCCCTTGACCCAGACTCAGTTAAGTGGGGATGGATGGATGGACGGACGGATGGATGGACGGACAGACGGATGGATGTGGATGGATGGATGGATGGATGGATGGATGGATGGATGGGCAGGCGGGTGGGTGGATGGGTGGACAGATGGATGGATGTGGATAGACGGATGGATGGAATGGGTGGACAGATGGAATGGGTGGACAGATGGATGGACAGACAGATGGATGGACGGATGGATAGATGTGGATGGACGGACAGATGGATGGATGGATGGAGCTACTTTTATGTCAGTTTTCCAAATGAATTTTTCTCTAATCTTTAAGTGATTTATCACCATTGATTGCAATATTATCCTGCTTATTTAGCTTTTTTTTTTTTTTTTTTAGTGTAAATCAGGTATTTTCCAATATTTCATTCACTGATCATGTAGATGTTCATAAAAGCTCAGAATAAAGTTGAGGGTTATTATATTAAAAACAGAGAAAACTGCAAAAAAAGTGACTTTTTCCGCAAAATCTATCATTAACTGAACACAAACCCTGTGTCTCCATCCACTGTCATTGATCCAACTTCATGGATTTTACTGGTGAATCAATGTCGTAGAAGATGATGGCGTTTCCACGGTAACTACGGAGCATCTGAACATCCAAATGGGTCATATCTGATGACCATGAAAAGACGACAAACTGTATTTCACACCAATTATACATTACATGTATTGATAGTATTAGAGGCTCAGCAGGTATTAAACAGTTCAGATCAGTACATGGTTTGGGTCACCAGTGGTTGTTTGGGTCTTTATGGGTTAATAAGAACCACAGTGATCAAAAAATAAAACATTACATACAGTATATGTGATTCACTCATACCAGCGTGTGTTGTTCTGTCATCGAGGGTTGTATCTGGAGGAATTTCTCGAGGATAACTTATTGAAAGGATGTGAACTGAAACAGAAATTGTGAGCAGGACATTAAAGGACTAGGGGTTGTCAGATCCAGCATGAGCGTCTACTACTAGCGTTTCCACTAATCCTTACCCTCACACCATAAATTTCATACAAAAAAATCATCACCAGACTTATTCTACATAAGTATAATATGTAATAGGCCAAGACAAATGTCCTGCACACTCGAATGAAAGTTTGTGAAGATTCAAGAGATAGGGAAAAGGGAAATGAGCATTAGGGTTCACTTTTACTTCCAGAAGTACAAGCGGCACGGATCACTACCAAACCCCCCCCGACCACCCCCTGGCCGAACCGCGGACGCCAGACTACCAACCCCCCCCACCTTTCAGATTACACACCGCTACATGAAGAGGTCACTTTCACAGAAAACACTGAACTACAAAGAGCTACCATGGTAAGACACAAGTCCTACACCGGTACCTGGTCTCTTCACCAGGGCCAGAAGACACCGACGGTCTGGGACCAGGTGAGAGGCCGTGGCCCCGGCTCTAAGTGGTTCTTACTGGTGGTTAGACTAGCCGGCGTCGGTCTTCAAATCCTTCTCCGCTTTCATCCGTCTCCATGTTTCTAAATCATCTCCTATACATCTCCTTGTTTTGTTTCTCACTTTGTCACGATGTATTTGGGAATAATCAGAGTCCTTTTAGGTTTATTAACGTCGGACATTTATGATCAGAAATGTTCCAGCTGCAGCTCAGTGGGAACTGGCAACCTGGATGCTGAAAGGCTACTGACTCTGTGATTGGCAGACAGGTGATGGGCGGAGCCTCAGACCAAAACACACAATGACAACATAAACATCATCTCGGGGCTGACTCTTAGCTTTTCAAATGCAAATATTCTGGCTGGACTCCTACTGTCAGTGATAACAGTATTTGAAATGAACAGGATTCCTTAATGTCTGAAGACAGTAAAGGCCATTTTATAATTACTTAGAACATAATGCCTACATACTGCACCTTTAAAGAGTTAATGGGGGTTGTGAATGTGTGGAAGGAGTTTTTCTAAAAGGCAGCCAGTGTCACATTGCTCTTTCAGAATTCAAACTTATGGCTTATGAAGCAGCAGCAGCACTGTCTACTGTCATTCAACCCATTTTCAATTCCTTTATTAGATCACGGAAGGAAAACGGGGGCTTGTCTCCAAAGTTAGAGCTGCACATTAAGCATTATGACTCTGAAACAGTATTTCTAATTTATTACCACTATTTTTGAGCCCTAACTAGGACAATGTTAGAATAACTTACTTTTCACCTCACACTGAAATATTACAGCATTGTTTCTTTAAACTTATTAATAGCACATATCCTCAAATTATTCCCTTATTTCACAGCAGAGACTATGGTGATTTATTTATGTAGATTTTTTTTGTTTGTTGCAAATGTACTGCAGAAAAACTACTTTACTTAACTTATTTCAATTTCAATAATGTCAGCCTAGCCGCACAATTATCCACATCACAGAGTGGGTGTAATTATATTACAAACATGGTCCAAACAAATTCCATCTCGTCCTCTTTTAACCCATGAAGACCCAAACCACCACTGGCAAACAAAAGCATCCAATGATCTAAAATGTTTAATACCTTTTGATCCACTAATTCTATCAATCCATGTAAATAATAGGTGTGAAATGCAGTTTGTCGTCTTTTTGTGGTCATCAGATATGACCCATTTGGACATTGAGAGGCTCCATAGTTACCATGGAAACACCGTCATCTTCTACAACATTGATTCACCAGTGGGGTTTGATAAATGACGTGGATGGACACACTGGTTATATGTTTAGTTATTGATATTTTTGCTGAATAAGTCACTTTTTCTTCAGTTTTCTCTGTTTTGATACAATAACCTTTGAATTTACTGTCAGTTTTCATGAACATCTAAATTATATTTAGGAAATTAAATACAGAAAAATACATGATTTACGGTGAAAAATGCAAAATACAGAGGATAGTATGATAATCAATGGTGATAAATCACTTAAGAAAGTTTAAATAGAGTTGAAAATTTATTTGGGAACTGCCAGAAAAGTAACACTAGGTATTAATGGGTTAAATATAATGTAACCATGTTTTGTTTTTGGGGTTTTTTGTCTATGTGCTTTGTAAATGCAAAAATTGTAATACTTTAATATTGGGAATGGACCCCAGGAAGAATAGTCTCTAACTGGTAGAGCATAATGGGGATACTTAAATAGAGAAATCCTTAAATAAAAAAATAAATCTCACATATGGTAGATTTGCAAATTTTATTCAAGGATATTTAAACCACAAAGACCCAAACATCCACCATCGGCCAAAAGCATCTACTGATCTAAACTGTTTAATACCTGCTGATCCACTAATCCTATCAATACATGTAAATAATTGGTGTAAAATACAGTTTTTCATCTTTTCATGGTCATCAGATATGACCCATTTGGACGTTCAGAGGCTCTGTAGTTACCATGGAAACACTGTCATCTACAACATTGATTCATCAGTAAAACCCATGGAGTTGGATCAATGACAGTAGATGGACATACTTGGTTTGTGTCCAGTTAATGATATATTTTACAGAAAAAGTAACTTTTTCTTAATTTTTTTTTCTGTTTTGATACAATAACCTTTGATTTTACTCTGAGCTTTTATGAACATCTTCATGATCAGTGAATTAAACATAGAACAATAGATGATTTTCACTGGAAAAATGCAAAATTCAGAGGATAATATTATAATGAATGGTGATAACTCACTTAGGAAAGGTTAAATTAAACTGAAGGAACTGGTCTCTTTTAATACATTCAAAGTCATTTTAAATGAATGGGAAAAGGACAAATGTGAGTGTAGATGTTTTTTCTAATTGACTGAATTGGATTCGGCTTTGAGATGCTTTTAAGGAACATTGTTATACTTTTAGTACCTTTTAAAATAATGGTGATGTTTTATATGTGTGTACTTATCAGTTTTAAGTTGGTTTTTAGTACTGATTTTCATTGTGTTTATGTATATTTTTTGTGTGGATGCATGGCTGCGATTTCTATTTTGTGTAACTTCTGCTGCTGCTGTCTTGACCAGGACACTCTTGAAAAACAGATTTTTAATCTCAATGAGTCTATTTTTCCTGGTTAAATAAAGGTTATAATAATAAAATTTCTTTTCCAAAAATTCAAACGTCTCTCAGTTTTTGATGTGAACGTTTACCAGACCTGTGTCTTCATGTACAAATATGGTCACTTAACTCATATTCTTCCCAAAGTTTTTCCGAATTTCTTAATGTTGTCTTCTGTTATTCACGACTATTCTACACGATATTCAAGCAAATTTTATCTTCCGTACTGCCGAACTTCTGTCAGTCAGTATTCTTTGATATATCGTGGGCTAAATCTGTGGAATAATCTACGACCGGAACTTCAATCAATATCTTCTTTATCGTTGTTTAAAAAGCATCTGAGAAGGACTTTAATTCAAGAAAAAATGTAAGGCTGTATATCATTTGATTTGTATTTGATGATTTGTAATGTGATTTACATTTTTATTGTTTTTACTTTAGTTTATCAATTCAGTTATATTGTATTTTTAATTCTTTTTTCTTGCGTATTGTTCATTTCTGGGGAAGTATTCATATAAGCCTTTTTTGGCTTCTAACCTCTCCTGCGCAATAATGTTACTTGTTTGAATGTTTTGGGGGTTTTTTTGTTTGCAGTTTTTTTTTTTTTTCAGTTTTATGATGTGCAAATAAATAAATAGATTAATAATAATAATAATAATAATAATGATAATAATAATAATAATAAAGAGAAAAAATAATTGGGGAGCTGCCACAAAAGTCACACTGGGTCCTTATGAGTTAAAAACGGAGCACTCCCACGTATTACTGAGATGTGAAGGAGTCTATGCTGTAATGTAAATAGATTCAATTATCACATAAAGACAATAAACCAAACCATGGTAACAGTCACCTGCTCTCATGGTTGATGCAGAATAAAGGATGAGCTCATGTCCACACTATTTGTCTCTGATATAATGTTGAGCTACACACAATGCAGCACACACATATATATTCTCTACACATAAATATGTATTTGTCATGTGTTGGCATCTTTTCCTGCAGAGCAATTTCCTCTAGAGGCCCATTCTTGATAAAAATCGGTAAATAATGACAGCAAAAAATCCCCGAAAACTGTTTACTCCAGTCATGATCTCATTTCTCGGAGACACCTCAGTCATTTCTTGAAATGTCATCATCACAGCTGAAACGACTATAAACGCAACCGGGCCGCCTGGAATTTGTCTTTTAAAATAAATTCATGTTGGAATCTAAATGAAGTGCTACAGCTGCTCATCCCGCTGATAACGGCCGACCGAGGGATGGCCCGTTCAAATGAATGTGCTGGGTTTGCCTCAGTGCACAGCTGACATGTAGGCAGTTCAGTCTGTCAGTTCAAGGGATGGAATTAACAAGTCCCCGGTTTGGGTATTTTATGTCTCATCTTGGATGCAATTTGTTTGAGAGAGCATATGAAAGAGATACTACAGCCTTGTTCTGTTTGTTTTTGGCGAGGCTGTTTCATCTACCAAAACAAGGCAGCACCTTCACCTTGATCGTGCCATTTTGTAAACATGGAAATCAGTCACAACTCTTAGCGGAGGTACATCTGTGAAGGACGCCGAGACAGAGACAAACGGCACCGACGGTACAACAGGGTTACACTGTGTGTTCTTTTTACTGTCTGATTATTTGCTTTGCTGTTGTTGACAGAAATAAACTCTCCCTCTAGTAAGTTCAGTCCAAGGCAACTTTCAGGCAGGATTGTGTAAAACTACACCCAGACCACATGTAGCCTGTGGAAGGCTTAAGTTGCATCAGCACACTTTAGTCTGATGGAGCCATAATCAGAGGAGGAACAGAAATCCTACTTGTTTGTATTTATTCAAAGCTAAGCCTAAGATGCCGCAATGGTGCCTTTGGAAAATAATGTTGGGAAATATTTTTAGTGGAACATTTGCATGTGTTGAGCCTTGGAATTAAAACGTGTAAATCCTCACTTCAGAAAACACAGAAAACCAAGCAGATCTGAGCCAAATTTTTGTCAAAACTTGCCATTTTCTGCTTGTAGTTGATAGATTTGAAGTTATTGTTTCTCTGCAAAGTGAATGAAACAGTAGCATGTGTGTAGTGAAATGACTGAAACAGAGAGCTGAGGTCCCACCATCTGTTTACAGGAAAAAACATATTTAATGTATTTCGGCTAAAATGTACTTAGGGGGTCAAATGAGTGGCCATTTTTGTCAAAAAAGAAGTTGTAAGAAATGCATAGAACTGTGTTGAAATAATGCTAATACATTTGTGCACAGACTACTGATATAATATCAGTAGTCTAGTAGTAGTGTAGTAGTAGTACAGTGGAAGCTATATTTTCAGAAATATTGGATTTGGAATAGCACGTGTATGTGAAAACTTTTGCTGGTGGACGGACGAGACATTACCCATGATGCTCTGGTCAGTACCAGTACTTTATTAGGAATAAACTTATAGACTTACTATTGCTAATTCTCCTCTTATTCATAAATGTTAGTATTGTGGATCTAAAACAATAACAGCTGACACAAAAACACAAAATGTGTCAGTGGACGGATGTGACATGGTTGTTACGGATCCCATCATACTGATGCTCGGCAGCCATGTCACCGTTTACACTAATGATCCCTGTGCAAAAACTAGGATCAGAATTATTTATTGTATAGTTTATCATCATACTAAAGAGTAAAGAACAATATAGAATTGTTATTTCTTTATAAAAATGCTTATTATTAGAAAACTGTTGATTTAAAAAGTGACGTGACATTCTTAATGTATGTATTGGCGTAACATAAACAGGATGGATCAGCACCATACTCCATATTGAACCTGTAAAAATAAAACATGTCATATGTAGTTTATAATCTTGTAAGAAAAATTGGGGAATCTAAAAGAATAGAATATTTGTTTTTCAGGTAAATTCAGTTAAAATATAACTTGGCCATTTGTGACATGAAAATATAGCATTAATTGTGATGAAATTGGACATTTTTGAGCTGAAAACATACGAGGGCTGTTCAATAAGTTCATGGCCTCACCCAGAAATACTGGTTGTTATAATACAGGATGTTACATTCTTTTGTGCTGGGATAGTGATGCTTGAACATCGATGGACCAAGTGCATTGCTGTAAATGGAGATTATGTTGAAAAATAAAATATAAATTATCAGTCTGTGTTGTTCTGTTCTGGGTGAGGCCATGAACTTATTGAACGGCCTTGAACGGCCCTCGTAGTTCGTATGACCATCAACATGTTGAACAGAACTGAAATCCTGTCAATTTGCATAACTTGCATTTACTAACACAAAGTTCCTTTGGGGATTCACTTAGATTGATTTCTTATGCACAAAGACAGAAATAAGACCTCTAAGCAAATTTTAGCCAAAAATTATTTGCAGTCAATGGTGAAAATCCTACAGTTTTTAATCCTGTTTGAATTACACCATCATTTACACATACAGTGTTTGTAAATAGAGCTGGGTGATAAAATGATAAGGATATATATCATGATATAACATTTCCTCGATAGAAATATGAGACATGCCTGGTACAATTTCGATAGAATTCATTTGTCCATGCTTTAACAAACATCAGAACAGCCAATCGTAATTAAGTAACGCTGCTCTGAACCAATCACGCTAGAGCCACGTCAAGTTAGGTTGACACACACAGCACAGGCATAAGAGCAGCCGCAGCACACACGCTAATGTTTGGGCTGCAGCGGGGGGTAATGAGTGTTCCCTCAGTAGAAAATATGACGAGAACTCTAACCCTAACCCAAAATATTATTTTATGACTATTACTCCCAGGGGAAGCAAATAGCTAAGAGGGTACATGACTTCTAAATGTGTATGCGCTTTAAAAAGTGAGGGGAGAAATTGGTACTTGGCTAAAATTGTACAAGAAATATTGTGGCCAAGTTTGTTGAGTTAAAGACAAATTTAAAAAGTAACTACACCCATATACAGTCGTGGAAAAAAATTATTAGACCATCAAAAGTCATCAAAAACAATGGTTATACAATCCAGTACTAACGCCTGTGTGTATCATGTGACTAAAACAGACAGAAAAGAAAACATGGAATGTCTAAAAGCACTGTTTTGGTCAGTACAATACCATAGATATTGATGTAAGAACTGAAGTGATTTTGGTTATTATCAAGAAAACATGGAAAATGTCTAGATATCAGCTCTGAAATTAAACTCTAATGTTTTTGTTGTTATCATTATATTTGTCCAAACAAATGTACCTTTAGTTGTACCAGGCATTAAAATGAACAAGAAACTGAAGAAAACAAGGGTGATCTAATAATTTTTTCTGCAACTGTATGTGTGTATATTCATCTAATTCCGTTTGTTTACTTAACTTGTTCTTGTAAATGTAGTGTTTTATTGTAAATTTAATTCATATATCATAGTATTTTTATGTGTTTTACTGCAACTCTGCTATTTTTTAATCTGGAATTTGTTTGGGAATTGCAGAACTACACTGTAAAAAAAAATCTGTAATTTAACAGAATTTTTATTGTTTATTTTACAGATTTTTCCTGTATTTTTAAGATACAGGAAAATATCAATGAAATGACAAAAATAGACTGTGATTTTACATGTTAAATGTAAAATAACACAAAAAACTGTAACTGTGAATAAAAATTTCCATTTTTTTAAATAATTTTTTTTCTTTTTTCACAGAAAAATACAGTGAAAATACATTTGCAAATGTAACATAATTTCTCACAAACATTTCTTTTCTATTCATGAGATTAAACTGTTAATTTAAAGTTTAATAGTGTAAAAAAAAATATTAAAACCAGATAAAATTACTGACAATTAACCATTAAAGAAGTATTTGTACTGTAAGTTTGACAAGACTTGTTTGTTAATTGACAAATATCTTGTGTAATTACGGGAGGTTTCACAACAAAAATGTTGAATAAATGTGTTTTTGTGAATGTATAACATGTATAAGCACTGATAAACTGTCCAAATGCAGTTTTTATCAGTGGATTGTACAACTGAGTCTCATTGAAAATTATTTATATATATATTTATAGGTAATTTTATTGTTTTAATACATGACCATATTCTTTATTAAACATTAAAAAGTCCAAAAAAAAAAAAAGCAAAATCTCATGTAAAGTTAGGGCAAAAAAACTGTCTTTTAATTATGGAACATTACCGTATTTTTATGAGATGATTATTTTCTGTTATTTTCCAGTTTTTTTTCGGCACCCCTGCTGCTGGAATATTACTGTTTTTTTACGTTTTTTTTTTTTTTTTTTGAAGTGTATGTGATTCTGAACACCGCTGATTCCTTCAGAAAGACAGATTTAGACAAGGTGGCCATAAAAGGCTCAGCATGTCTGCACAAGAGCTTCCCTGCACTTAATAATGTGACAGTGGGACAGGCCTAAGCCTCCACAGACTTAACAGGAACATACCTCAGGGTCCATGATTGCCAAGTGTGTGGACACTGGGATTGAACCAAAGATTGACCGGGTGATTGAAAGCATACACCTACTAAATGGATGTGCTCTGGCTGTTTTCTCAACTGTTCTTTGTACAATAAAGGATAGAAAATAATTTAATGGCAGTGAACATATCTGGTCTGTCACATGGGGGTCTGTAGCACTGATTCAGTGTACAGTTCATTTTTAACCCATAAAGACCCAGTGCTACTTTTGTGTTAGTTCCCAAATTCATTTTTCTCTCGATTGAACTTTTTTTTAAAAGTGATTTATCGCCACTTATCAGGATATTATCCTCTCCTTTTTGTGTTTTTTCAGTGAAAATCTGTTTGTTTTTTTTTACCTCTGCCAAGGACATTATGCTTTTATCAGGGTTTGTTTGTTTGTTTGTTCGCCTGTTAGCAAGATAAGTCAAAAAGTTATGGACGGATTTTCATGAAATTTTCAGGACATGTTGATACTGGCACAAGGAACAGATGATTCAGTTTTGGTGGTGTTGGGGGGGCTGATCTGCCTTGGCAGAGGTCTGCGTTCTCCGAGTGCTTTTCTGTTTTTTTTTTTGTTTTCATCAAGGTTTGTCAGTTTGTTTGTTTTTTTGTTTGTCTGTTAGCAAGATAACTCAAAAACTTATGGAAGGAGTTTGATGCAAAATTTTCAGAAAATGTTGGTAGTGGCACAAGGAACAAATTATTACATTTTGGTGGTGATCCGCGGGGGGGGGGGGGGTTCCATAAAAGAAAATTCCAAAAATTATCAAATAAGAAACTGGGGGTAATTTTTCAAAATGTATATATATTTTTTTTATACACCCTGTATTTAACCCTTTCATGCACTAATTATGTGAAATTTAGTCAAGATATTTTTCTGCAGTGTTTTTATTCCTCTTTAGACATAAAAAAAACAATGCAATCGATTAAAAAAAAAAAAAAATGTTACAAAAATTTCCACCTAGCTGGACACCATGGATTTAATTTTTGAAGCAAAGAAACATGTATTTAAAATCTAATATCAGAAAATTACATGGAAAACTATGCAATAAAAACATTTTTAATGCTGCTAATCAGATGTTTTCTCACATTTGAACATACTCTAATACCAGTTATTATTCACTGCATGCAATATGCAAAAAATAAAAAATAAAAGTTTAAAAAATACCTGTCAATTACAGTCTAATAATAATTAGCAATTGATTTACACTAAAACATGTCACTGCAGATCAGGTTTATCAAGAACAGCAAAGTTACAGTAATGGTCTGAATGTCAGTGTATTATGGGATGGTGCATAAGTGTCCACTGTGTTGGCTGATATGGAACTAAAACAACCAAAACCCTGAATATACAAGAGAACAGCTGGAGAAGAACTGTCCACTGGAGTGACCACTGTGCATGAAAGGGTTAAGCAATCTTAACTGTACATTATATGACTTAACACATAACCATATAAGTTACTTTCCACTCTTCTCGGGAGTTCTTGATCATTCTTAAGTACGTGCAGCTGTAGTTTCACACTCTTTCATTATGTTCGAATTTACACATTTCATGCTTTTCAATCTTCTAATACTTCATAATGCATCCTGATATCTGACCTAATTTAATGGAGATCATTTAACTTTCCTATTATCTTGCATCTGTGCCTTATCTAAATAGGCTCCGGTTTTTCCACATTGCAATACCCAGAAACCCTTTCCCTATAAAAATGTTCGTCGCCTGAGCCACGTGATGAAGCTGCAGAATGACAAGAAGATGATACGCCAGCTGACAGAAAGATTTACACACCTGATAGTGATCAAAGTCTACACTTACAAAGGATTTATTGATGAAAATCTATTTTGGCATAGCAGCCAAGAAAAAGATAAAACAATCAGTTATTGTCGTTTTTTTCTCCACATTGTCTCTTTTCATTAGAGAATACTTACACGCGCCACATTTCATCTGACAGTTTTGTCTATTTTTAGGGAGGCCTATGCATTATAAATCAATTTACCTGCACTGGAAATTAACTTTCTCTTTGAAGACTTCCTATGAGTTCTTCTGTGGTGAAGATAAAGTTGTACATATTAAAAAAAAAGTGAAGAAGTGGTAGTTTATTGGTTCACCTTTCCCCACTGATATAAGAGGAAAAGCTTTGCAGGAAAAGACCCAACAAGGGGGTTATTTCAGCAGCCCACTTTGTGTTTCCTATCAGTGCATTTGGCAGCAACATGACTGACATTTTACTCCATGAAGGGTGGAATAAGGAGTTTGAAACTACTGCAAGGGAGCTTTTTATTATTAAAAAGTGCACTAGGGCTTCGTTTGTTTATCCTCCTGCATGTTTCATCTAAGTCTTCATAGTCCCCTCCTGGTAAGAGATGTGAAATAAGTAGAAGATTAACCCATGAAGACCCAAATATACACCAGTGTCCAAAAGCATCTGCTGATCTAAACTGTTTAATACGCGTTGATCCTGTTAATACATGTAAATAATTGGTGTAAAATGCAGTTTGTCATCTTTTCATGGTCATCAGATATGACCCATTTGAATGTTCAGAGGCTCCGTAGTTACCGTGGAAACGCCGCGATCTTCAACAACATTGATTCACCAGTAAAACCCATGGAGTTTGATGTATGACACTGGGTTTATGTTCAGTTAATGATAGATTTTACTGAAAAAAGTCATTATTACCTCTGCCAGGAGGTATTGTAATCACTTTGCTTTGTGTGTTTGCGTGCTTGCGTGTTTGTTAGCAAGATAACTCAAAAAGTTCTGGACGGATTTTCATGAAATTTTCAGGAAATGTTGATACTGGCACAAGGAAGAAATGATCAAATTTTGTTGGTGATCGGGGGGGGGGGGGCAGATCTGTCTTGGTGGAGGTGTCAGATCTCTGAGTGCTTTTCTAGTCCTATATTTATTTTACTGATCATAAGGGCTGCACAATATTGGAAAAACACTAACATTGTGATTTTTTTTTAACCCCGCAATACGACAAAATACTCAGGAGGATATAAGAAATGTGTGGTGCTGGCGTGTTCTTGACAAAGAACACGTGTTTCAGTATCATCCTTCTTGTAGCTGAAATAATTCCAGATAACTGACGTTGCTTTTTTTTTTTTTTTTTTTTTTTTTTTTTTGGCACCAAGTCTTCGTTTTCAGTGATTTTCTCTTATTTGAAGAAAATTGCACAAATTTTTCAAATGAAATTTCTGTTCTTTCAGGGTATTCATATCTTTTTTGTAAAATGTAAATATTTTCATAATTTAATGGGGGTTTTTGTACTAAAACAAAAATAAAAACTTGGATTTGTCATTATTTATAGGTTATTAAATCATTATTTTGCTGGTCTGGCCCGCTTGAGATCAAATTGGGCTGAATATGGCCCCTGAACCAAAATGAGTTTGACACCCCTGTTTTAGACTGTTTTAATCGATCATCCAGTCCATTCCACAGTGAAAGCCCAACTCACGACATGGAGACCAGTTTAGAGACTCAACCTTGTGACATGAGTAGTGATGTGACATTCACGAACGAATCAAATCTTTTGAACGGCTCTTTGAAATGAACGATGGGAACCGAGTCTTTGTAAAGAGCTGTTCATTTTTTTTTTTTTTAAGGAGGGAGTGTCCGATTGCTTGTCAATTTAGCGTCACTGGGGAGGCATTGGGCAGGAGGAGAATGTTCGAGCAGAAAAAAAAGAGTGCACTGCGCATGTCTCATGGCAAGAAGTTAGCAAAATAACAACAGTTTGAAGTGTGAGGTGAGCATACTGGAGGAGGCGGAGCTGGAAGACTGGTCGAAACCGAAATTGCAGTGATTAATCACTGTTGTGTTTTGTGCAATTTTTTCCATATGTTTACACACATTTATTGTTGTTGTTTTGAGGAGAATAAAATGTTATTTCATAAGAAAATGTTTTATTTTCTTCTTCATTTTTAGGCTACAGACTAGTCCACATAATGTACCGTGATGTTTTTTTTTTGTCAAATTCCAGCATTTGTCTAATGTCACCTCTCATGTCATGTATTTAGCCCACACATTTGAACTAACTGTTCTTTTTTACCGTAAGATAATATTTACTGCCGCGCCAATTAAACACCTTTAAAATGTAATGTCAATCATCACATGTAGCCTATTTCGTCATTAAAACATTGGTGTTTCAAAATAATGCAAAAAAACATAAAAGAGCCAGACTTTTGAACGGCTCTTTTCAGTGAACGGCTCCTGTTTGAACGGCTCCCTTCAAAGAGCCAAAAGTCCCATCACTAGCAGGAAGTGCTTTTAATTTGGTGAGGCATAAAGATTTACATAGAAAAAAAAACAATTATAGATGAACAGTAAAGCCATCGTTGGGCCCATGGCTCTGATGGCCGGTTTCTTATAATACTATGGGGGGGGGGGGGGGGGGGGGGTAGCAATCCGTGTCACTTGTACTTCTGGAAGTAAAAGTGAAACCTAAGGCTCATTTCCCTTTTCCCTATCTCCCTAATCTTCGCAAACTTTCATTGGCGTGGGCAGGACGTTTGTCCTGTCCTATTATATATTATACTTATGTAGAATAAGTCTGGTGATGACTTTTTCTGTATGAAATTTATGGTGTGGTGACAAGGATTAGTGGAAACACTAGTAGTAGACGCTCATGCTGGATCTGGCAACCCCTAGTCTGGGGGGGAGGAGAGGATACCACACTCTACAGAATTTTGAAGGTGATTGCAGTACCAGTTTTGGCCACAACCCTAAATACGGCACCTTTAGTTTGTACATCTTTTTAAAAGTTTTAATTGTTTTTGACTGTTTTAATCGATCTTCCAGTCCATTCCACAGTGAAAGCGCAACTCACAACATGGAGACCAGATTAGAGACTCAAACGTGTGACATGAGCACATGGAGTTATGGATTAAAAGCATCTGCACATATTCACTCTTTCCCTCAATCTCCGTGGTGCCTCTTGCTGGTAATTTAGTCAGGAAATTGTTTGGTGTTTGTTTATGAACCATGCAGTCCCAGGTGAGATTAATCCAAAAGGAGACAGAGCACAACAGAAGGTCGTATGCTCGCCGTGATGACTATTGGTACAGTGGTTGAGCCGGAGAGTGCTTTCCCATCGGCCCATTTCCACTTCAGAAAACTCCGACGAGGCATACTAATCACAGCGCAGGAGGAGTGACCGTTGGCAATAACACTGAAATTCCTCTTCACCTTTAAACAGTCAGTACTCAGGGTCGCTCAGAATCACGCGGGCCTCTTTATTATATCGACGCTAATCCCTCATCTGCCCCCAGATCTGCACCGAGGCTTATTTTCAGGTAATGCACACCAATGAAAAGGCGATCATGGCATTTAATCTTAGAGGGGATTTCCTCCTCGCTCCTCATATCCTCTTATTTATGTTCTCATTCAACAGGTTGACCTTTTTTTTCTGTCATTAAGTCCTCTGGGTAGATTTGTCCCTGACCCTGACTGTCACATAAAAAATCCTTTTGACAAGAGCAGCTTATGTGGGTGTTGGAGATATCATTCACACATACATTTAACACCCTTTAGTTTTAGGTGAGAGTGTTAATTTTACTAGTGTCCATAGTTTTAAAGATTGGATTGACTCATTTATAGATGTTGATTGAGAGAAAAAAAAAAAAAAAACTTTAAGGATGCAAGTCAAGAGAGATTCATGGTTCATGGTTGTGTGTCTATTGACTTCACTACTGCAGTTACAATATTAACAGTAAAATTAGGTTTTTACTGGGTTTAGGCTGTTTGTCATTGATTTATTTGAATAAAACAAAGACATTATTAAACAAACGTAACACTTTATAATAAGTACACACTATGAAGCATTAGTTAAGCATTAACAAATACTGAATTCTTCATTTATAAAGCATATTTCTGACATGAATACTCATTAGTACATGGTTTATAAGCACAGTTATAAAGGTTTTACTCTACAATGTGCTTAATGAGTGTATTTTCATACTTTATAAATTATGGATTCAGAATCAGATTCAGAAAATCTCATTTGTAAATGCTTTAGATGTCATAGATAGTGCACACTTCAGATGAGCTCACACCATAGACTTAATTAATGAGTAGTAAGTGCTTTATAACTACCTGAAATAATGAATTTCTGTGTTAATAACTGTTTATAAGACATCTATTGGAAAATAAATGTGTGAGTTAGTATAATATACCTACTAGCATATTCACTAACCATTAGTACATGTCTGAATAGTGTATGTGCGAGCATAAATACACCTCTTAAGTGGTTTGTAAGTGATGCAATACTAAATTTTTAAAAGCTGAATCCATAATTTATAAAGTATGAAAATACAATCATTAAGCACAATGTAGATGAGCTTATGAATGATGAGTAAAACATTTCTAGTTGTGCTTTAAACCATATATTAATGAGTATTCATGTCAGAAATATGCTTTATAAATGATGAATTCAGTATTTGTTAATGCTTAACTAATGCTTCATTGTGTGTACTTATTATAAAGTGTTACCTTAAAACAATGGTGCCAGGCTTAACAAACCCCACCCCTTGAAAGTATCGTACTTTATTTTGGCATTGATCCAGCTGATGACATCATGTACAGTCGTGGAAAAAATTGTTAGACCATCCTTGTTTTCTTCAATTTCTCGTTCATTTTAATGCCTGGTACAACTAAAGGTACATTTGATTGGACAAATATAATGATAACAACAAAAATAGCTCATAAGAGTTTAATTTCAGAGCTGATATCTATGCATTTTCCATGTTTTCTTGACAATAACCAAAATCACTTCAGTTTTTACATCAGTATCTATGGCATTGTACTGACAAAAACAGTGCTTTTAGGCATTCTGTGTTTTCTTTTCTGTCTGTTTTAGTCACATGATACACACAGGAGTTAGGACTGGATTGCATAACCATTGTTTTTGATGACTTTTGATGCTTGAATAATTTTTTCCGTGACTGTATATACATGTGTTGATATCAGAATTTGAACCAAATAAGTGTAAGATTTTGTGTTGTTTCAGTTATATACAATATATGCCTTAGCTTTATGTCAGAGTGATGTATAACTATTGCCTCTATATATGTGCCAAGTTTGAAGTAAACTGAAACAAAATTGATGTTTTTTTAGATGTGAAATTTCACCCATTATAAGTAAATGGAAGATTTTTTTTTTTTTTTAATTAATAAAAAATTTGAACTTTGACCCACTTTACCCAAAATGTAACCACATCTATTCTGTGTCACTGGCAATCTATAAACCCAATTTGGTATGAATTCAACCAATAGCTTTGCTGCTACAAACATTTGCAATTTCGCCCATTGTATGTAAATGCGGAAAAAAAATCTTTAAAAAATTCACAAAAAATTTGAACTTTGACCTACTTTTCCCAAAATGTAATCAGATTTATTCTGGGTCACTGGCAATCTATAAACCAAATTTAGTATGAATTCAACGTATAGTTTCGCTGCTAAAGTGTTAACAAACAAACAAAAAAATCAAACCAAAAACAATACCCCTTGCCTCCCCTTTCGGGGGGAATAATAAAAAAGCTATAGAATATTGGATATAAAGGTATCCTGGTATATAAAGATACCAGGGTTTGTCTTAATACAGTGCACAGAGATGTGATTATGAAGCATCAGTGTATCGTAACTTTTACACAGAGATCCCGGAAAAAAGGCGAGATGGTGATCCCACCTTTTTTCCACCATTGTTCAATTTCCACAGCCAAGACAAATGAGTAACAGAGGTGAGACAGGCTGGATTTTTACACAGCGGACCTGCATTCCGGAAACAAAGGGGCGGTGACTCAGTGCTCATTTTTAAATCTCCCCAGCACAGGAGAGACAGCGGACACACATGGAGGTACTGGCATGTAGCTGGGGTGGCTTCGTGCCCATCGTAGCCAGATTTGTGCCACCACAGCTACATGCCACAGGTGAAATTGAAATGTTGTCATGGCCTGGGGTACCGATAAGGGGGGGTAAAGATGACAAATTCATGGGGCCCAGCATTTGTAGGGGGCCCATAGAGTAGAGGAGGGGGTCCAGTGGATACAGTTTTGAAGTTGTGAAAATGTCCTGTAACATCCAGGACAACAGCGGACCTGCATTCTGTTGGGTTTCTGTAAATTGGCTTTGAGTCTGGTTTTGACCAACTCTATATATAAAGTGCCATGAGATAACTTTTTTGTTGTGATCTGGCGCTATATAAATAAAATTTGATTGATTGAGTGATTTGATTGGTTTTCCCCTGTAAGTCGCTTTGGAAAAAAGCATCTGCCAAATGCATAAACATAAACATCCAATGTGTAAGGGAGGTATAGAAGTCGGAAATCGGACGTTGAAACTATTTTAAGTTACAGTTTCGTTTTCATGCTATCACATAGGGCTGTGCAATTAATCGAAATTCAATTACGATTTCGATTATTACACGCAACGATTACAAAAATTATGTAATCGAGAAAAAAACGATTATTAATTTTGAGTTGTTTTAATTCACGCGCACGCAAGCTACCATGAGCTGCTCAGCCCCGCCCCCCTCTAAGCTACTGCTGCCAGCTAGCCAGCAGGTCCACCCCAAGAGGAAAGTTGTACCTAGCGGTCTGGAAAAATGGCAGGAGAATCACAGCAGAAGTGCTTGGTAAACAAAAAAGGCAAGTCCAATTCAATTGTATGGAATCACTTTGGGTTTGATGAAGAAGACGAAGAGCAAAAACACATCACGTGCAAAAAGTGTTTCGTAGTTGTGTCCGCACCGACCGGTAACACAACAAATCTTTTTAACCATTTAAAGTTTAACCACCGCCACCTTTATCATAATCTCATGAAAAACTAAAACATAAAAACAACTTCGTCCGCAATGCAATCTTCAGTCTCCGAATCTCTTTACGCTGCAACTCCCGTATTAACCTAACCTAACCCGTATAACCCTAACGTACATATTCTAGATGGCTGATGTATACAGAAGGCCTGAACTGAAACCTCACCGCACGCCACTGAATTTACTATGTTTCATACTACATTGAACAATACTTAAATTTATAATTTGCACTTTACGTAAGTTTTTTTTTTTTTTATTGCTACAGTTCTTTGGCAAGTCTATAGCAGTTTAATTCCAGTGCACTATTTCTTTACAAAAGGAAACATACTTGAATTTACAGTACACTTATTTGTATTCAAAGATTTTTTTGTTTCGTACAAAAGTGAACATACTTTGTTTTCATGGTTAAAAGCTTTATTTATGTTTAAAGAGTATGTTTTACATTGTTTTGCAAGAAAAAAATAAACAACTTTAAGGTTAACAAATAATCGTTTTTAATAATCGTGATTTCAATTATTGCTAAAATAATCGTGATTTTTTTTTTTTTCTATAATCGAGCAGCCCTACTATCACAATTGACGTTATGTGTGGGACCCCCCCCCCCCGACAGATTGACAAGATACTGAATTTTATAAAAGGGCCCACAATGTTTAGCTGTGGGTCACTGTCATCCAAACATCACACCTTGGTTGCGGAACCAGAGGTGTGAATCATGATTCCACCTTTATCACGCCTCCAGAGGCGTTCCAAAACCGCGATAAAGGCGGGACCAAATGATCCCAACATTTCGTTTATACACAGATGTCGTTCCAGAATAAAGGCCAAATATTCCCGTAACAGAAGTGCTTATGACACCCAGCTGTAAAAGTGAAGACCCCCACATCCTCTAAAGCAGTGTCTAGTCGTCCCTTATTTGCTTTGTTTGTTGGGGTTTTCAGTAATTTTTCTTAGCATGGAAAAATGAAGATATCTAAGTTTTTTACATTCTTTGTTGTGCTGTAAGTCAGAATCAGTTCTCAACTAACTTACCTGGTTAAATAAAGGTTAAATAAAATAAATAAATACGCTTGTTCTGCTGTAGTTAAATGGCAGATGGGACTATTTTTGTCGGTTTAAGTGCATTCAGGATGCAAAATGAATTGAACAGATGATGAAGCCCTTTGAGATGAACTTCTGATTTGTGATAGCGGGTTGCATAAATACTATTTTACACTAAACGAAACAGAAAACCCCAGTCGGTGACCTTGCTGTAGATCTTTTTTTTTTTTTTTTTTTTTTTTTAGTATTGACTTATTATTCACCTGTGCTTCTCCCTTTTTTTTTCATGTTGAGCTGGAATACATCTGAACTCTGATCTGTCTTTCACAAACCAGGATACAGCGTAAAAAAAAAAACAGAGAAAGCTTTTAAAACTGATCCGCAAACACACCGAGTCAAAAGTAACTTATGTTTTTGGGGGTTTTTTTTCCATGTCTTTTGCAACATGCTGCTGAATTCGATCACATTCATCATCAATTTGCTTTGCCACGAGGGGCCTCGGGGTATAACATGGCAACAACACAGAAAACACTCTGTCTGATGAGTTCTGTCAGTTGGCTTTGTTTTGCTGGTCATGGCATCGGTCCCATCACTCTATATTATACACCCACGCAGTTTCATTCAATTTTATGTACTCATCTGAAAGTCAATGTACACACATTTTCTCTTGGCTCTACATGTGAGTGTGTACAAAACAGCAAAACAGGTTCCAGAAAATTCTCCTCATAGATAAACAGTAAAAAAAATAGAAAAACTGGACCAAAAAAAATAGTTTGTGCTTTTATATTTGGCTGAAATCCAAAACAAGTACAGCCAAATACCACCAGAATGCAATACACCATCAAATATGGGGGGACACTACTATGGAACGAACCCCACAACCGAGCCGACAGCCCTTCCACCATGGCTATATTCAAAAAGAGACTATTGTCAAAATGAACAGAAGAGCAAAAATTGGTTTGACTGTTCAATTTTTATCTCCTAAGTGCCACAGGTTTTGTTTGGATTTCCCTTTTTTGGTGTGTTATTGGAACTTAATTTAGCTGTATTTTGGTTCTTTTCCCTTTGGAATCTCACTTCTTTCCATCCATCTATTATTTATTTATCTATGTATTTAGTGTTTCCATTACAACTAGTATTATTGCATTGTCATTATTATTCATTTCTTTTTTGTCTTTATTTTATTGAAAGAAGTTATACATATAGATATTAGGCCTGTAACGGTACACATAATTTTCGGTTCGGTACGTTTTCAGTTTTGAAAGCCACGGTTCAGTTTTTTTTCAGTACGGGAAGAAAGAAAACCCCTCAAAATCCTACAGTAATGCACATTCTGTGTCCGTCTGGCGTCCGTCCCGTCTGTGTCCGATCTATGTTACAGCACAGGAGGGCGTTTGTACGGGTTTTCCTCAACCTTCACAGGCCCGATTGCTGCCAAACTCGCCAAATGAATAGAAACATTACCGGACTATCTATTAGGCACAATTTAATGTCCGTATTCAAATGTTGTGAGGTATGTTGGGCGATTTTAGCCTCTCATGCTATTGTACAATGGCACCACGGGTACAATGCCGCTAGTGTCTTTGATGCATTTATTATGAATTTTTGAAAAATTTTCCCCCAATTTTTGGAGACAATAGAATATAGAAAAACAAAAATCAAATCACAGTTCTGTTAGTTCACATTCTGCATTAAAATAACAAAAAAATTCCACATGAAGTGCAACATTAACAAGAGGATAAACTAGTATTGTCTTTTAAAAAACTTAAGAGCAACATTGACAACAAAATTAACCTAATTATTGATTTTAGAACAGCTAACAAACTGTTTAGGCCACTTTGTGTATCTGTGTGTGTGTGTGTGTGTGTGTGTGTGTATGGGTGGTGTGCAGGGTGTGAAGTTTGTCTTATCAGCGTCTCTTTCCTCATTGTTGTCTTTCACCTGAACCCGTAGTGATCCCAAACTGGACTGTAATGTTGGTGGAAGGTCTTCAGTCTCTTCCTTCCAGGTTCACATCATATATATATATGTATGTATATATATATATATATATATATATATTTTTTTTTTTTTTTTTTTTTTTTTTTTTTTTCACTTATATCAGCTGCTATTTCATATTTCAGGTCAATGTGCGCTCCTTCAATATGTCCGTGTGAAACTTGCACAGATTTCAAGTTCCGCATTGAATGACTTCTTTCATTCCTTTTTCTTTTTCTCGACATACTGTGCCGTTTCACTACAGCTGTATAGTGATGGGATTTTTGGCTCTTTGATGGGAGCCATTCAATCAGGAGCCGTTCACTGAAAAGAGCCGTTCAAAAGACTGGCTCTTTTATGTTTTTTGCATTATTTTGAAACACCAGTGCTTTAATGACTAAATAAGCCTATTTACCATAAAAGAGAATAGTTAGTTCAAATGTGTGGGCTAAATACATGACATGAGAGGTGACATTAGGCAAATGCTGGAATTTGACAAAAAAAACCATCACGGTACATTATGTGGACTAGTCTGTAGCCTAAAAATGAAGAAGAAAATAAAACATTTTCTTATGAAATAACATTTTATTCTCCTCAAAACAACAACAATAAATGTGTGTAAACATACGGAAAAAATTGCACAAAACACAGCAGTGATTAATCACTGCAGTTACTTAAATACCTGAACTGTAGTGCAATTCTCAGAACAACAACAGTATGGTGGTAAACATACAGAAAAAATGCACAAAACACAAAAGCGATTTATCATTGCACTTAATTAAATACCTTAACAACTGTACAGACATGCGCAGTGTGCAAGCACTTTTTTTTTCTGCCCGAACATTCTCCTCCTGCCCAATGCCTCCCCAGTGACACTAAACTGACAGGCAATCGGACACTCCCTCCTAACAAAAAAATAAAAATAAAATCGTTCTTTACAAAGACTCGGTTCATTTCAAAGAGTCGTTCAAAAGATTCGATTCGTTCGTGAACTTCACATCACCACAGCTGTGTACCGAACCAAACAGGTGTGTACCAGTATGGTTCGGTTCAGTATGTGTACCGTTACAGGCCTAATATTTATAGATATATAACCAGTATTTCTTTTACTTGTATGTTGTTTTTATCTATCCCTCGACTTCATGGAAGGTATGCAAATGACATTCTTTTATTTTGTTTAAAGTACAATTAATTCAAGTTGAGGTCATTCTGTAAGCCTTTTGGGTTTCTGACTTCACCTGCACATTTTCGTACCCTTCTGTCTGTCGATATTTACATGCATTTGTCTTATTTTATACTGTATGTGCAAATAAATAAATAATAATATATAAAAAAAAAAAAAACAGAGATAACATGTCCGGGTTCACCTAACCTCAACTAAACACTGCACCTTTACTAATCATAATAACACTTTGAACCAGCAGTAAGGGAGGATTTAAGAAAAAAAAAAGAACCAAGAAGTAGCTTTCGGGGGAGTTTGTCGCCACAGCCAGACTACATCCACCTGAATTCATTTGGCCATCAATAGCACGTGGTGACCTACACGATCCCAATTAACTCCTGTATGAAACACCAGCTTTGAAGCGTAGCTTTACTTTCTTGGCAGAAAGGCCAGGTATCTTTGAATGTAGAAGTTCAAGACAATTTACATAGATCCTGCTGCTGCATTCACACACGGATCTGCACTGACAGAAATGAAATTCAACAAAGTAAAAAAAAAAAAAAAAGAAAAAAAGTCTTGTTTCAGGGAAATTAGTTCTATTTTATTCCAAGAGGGATGAAAATATTCTTGTTGAGCACGGTTCTCTCGAGGTGTTTTCATTGTAATAAGGTATATCTAAAGCCCTATTCACACTAATGACTACAGACTAGTTTCATCCGGTATCACCTGTGGACCGACACTGATTTGGAAATTAACTCTCCATGAGATAAGTATAGTTTGTTTTTACTCCAATTTACAGACATTATTCTCCTCTTATGATGTCAAGCTTCTACATTTACAGATAACTGCTGAGAGATAGAAAAATTCTCTTCACTATACGCCATCATGCATGCGTGTCATCATTCTCATTTTTGGAGATTTCAAGCTTTGGAAGGATTTTCATTTGCATTATAAGTGAATATCCACACCATCACCGACTGAATTTACCCTCAAAACATTTTTAAATATTTGATTTATCATCAACAGCCAGTCACCACAGTCTTCAACCAGGAAACAGGTTAAATACAGGGTGGGGAAGCAAAATTTACAATATTTTGAGGCAGGGATTGAAAGACAGTGTATGACCAATTAGTTTATTGAAAGTCATGAGAATTTATTTGCCACAAGAAAATTGACATAATAGGAAATGTTTTTATTCTACCTGTCCTCCTTCTTTCTCAATAACTGCCTTCACACGCTACCTGAAACTTGCGCAAGTGTTCCTCAAATATTGGGGTGACAACTTCTCCCATTCTTCTTTAATAGTATCTTTAAGAAAGTCGACATTGCTGTGTGATGTTCTATTGGTAGCATGTTCTAAAATGCCCCAAATAGCAGAATCCAGAGGGTTTAGATCTGGGCTAGAAGGCGGCCATAAATATGATTCCCAAAAATTGCTAAAGTTGGATTTGCAGAAATCTTGTGTTTTTCTAGCTGTGTGGGCTGGAGCACCATCCTGTGTCCATACATAATTTCCATCTGGGTAGTTTGCTTTAAGCCATGGCAATTCCTGGTATCTGGATGGATTTGGTTGGATCCTTTAGGATTTTGGATTTGAGAGCTTTAATAAAAGCTTTGGTACGTTTTTTGTTGCTTCCTCCACTTCCAGACTTTCTCGTAATAGTTTTGCTCATAGTCATTCTCTTCTTTCCATTATAAACAGTCTTTATGGACACTCCAACTATTTTTGAAATCTCCTTTGGTGTGACGAGTGCATTCAGCAAATCACACACTCTTTGACGTTTGCTTTCCTGATTACTCATATGGGCAAAAGTTTCTGAAAAGGTATGGATAATAGTGTTAGGTATGATTATGACATCAATATACAGTCATCCTCAAAATTATTCATACCCCTGCCATTTTTTGTAACTTTTTGTTTTTGTGATGAAATGAATGAGTTTTGTCAAGTTTGTTTGTGACTTATATGTGATACACAAGTGAGGAAATAAGAACAAATGATACTTGGAGAAATACTTTATTTCAGGAGTATTTTATTAGAGGATTTCTAAAAAAAAACGCCATGTTCAAAATTATTCATACCCTAGGTTTATTAAGTCCAAAGTCTTTTCTTTATAGTCAATAGAGTAGCCTTTTTTCTTGATAATGGTTCCTGTAAGTGTCCACAGGTTCTCTTCTGTCTCCTGTGGGGTTTTGGTCCACTCTTCCTGGACCAAAGCCTCCAGCTGGGTCCGGTTGGATGGTCTCCTACCCATCACTCTGGTCTTTAGCTCCCTCCACAGATCCTCCAAATGATTTAGGTTAGGACTTTGACTGGGTCATGTCCTTGAACCACTACTGCACTACCTTGGTGGTATGCTTGGGGTCAGTGTCCTGCTGGGACATCCAATCAGGACCAGTCTAGAGTTTCTCTAATAAAATACTCCTGAAATAAAGTATTTCTCCAAGTATCATTTGTTCTTATTTCATCACTTGTGTATCACATATAAGTCACAAACGAACTTGACAAAACTCATTCATTTCATCACAAAAACAAAAAGTTACAAAAAATGGCAGGGGTATGAATAATTTTGAGGACGACTGTACATTTGGTTTCAAAACAATTGACATAGTGCCTGCTGAGAAAAAACAACTAAATGTTCATTGTAAATTTTGCTTCCCCACCCTGTAAATGTGAGTATGTGTCATCTGTGAACCACACAGATCATTTAAACCCACTTTTATTAGTCTGTGGTTCATTTATTTATGTATTTGGACCCTAATAGTTCATAAAGTTTAAATTTGAACCCCTCCAGGTGCTGCAAAGCTATGTTTATATTCATTTTGGCAAAAACCGAGTGGATTTCTACAACCTGTTTTAATTCCTTCTTAACCCTCAGGGGTCCACGTTCACGGCCCTGTGACTGAATCACATGACATTTTCAACATGTCATATTGTCAGAAGTCTGTCACGTAGACCACAGGGGACAATTGCATTTGAAAGTGCGGACTTGAAACACTCTCCCACTTTTTATTTGATGCTGATAGAGCAAATACAACTGGAGAAACTGGAGCAAACAAATGTGAGTAAAATTATGAAAATGAGGCGGGGCGGGTGTTTTATTTCTGACCATATCTTTGTCATTTTTTGTTCTTTTACGAAATGGAAAAAAAGGCCAAATCTGCGGATTCTAATCCACAGACTGCATTAGCATTACAGGTAAGGGTGAGGATGACCCCCACCTGAACCTGATGCAGAAACCGGGAGGACCGGGGATGGGCGAGTGGGGGGAGAAAATAAGAGAAAATACCTATGTTTTCTCCCATTTATTGCAATACTGTTTGGGCGGCAACCTGTCCCACGTATCTCAATAAGATTCTCTTAATTCAAAAGAAATTTTTAAGAATGATCAGTTTTTCTAAGAGACTCGACTCATCTGCTCCTCTTTTCAAAAAATTCAATCTTCTCAGTTTTTGATGTGAACGTTTACCAGACCTGTGTCTTCATGTACAAATATGGTCACTGAACTCATGTTCTTCCTAAGTTTTTTCATAATTTCTTTATGTCATCTTCTGTTATTCACAACTTTCCGACACGATTTTCAAGCAGATTTTATCTTCCGTACTGCCGAACTTCAGTCTGTCAGTATTCTCTGAAATATCATGGACCAAATCTGTGGAATAATCTAAGACCTGAACTTCAATCAACATCTACTTTATCATTGTTTAAAAAGCATCTGAAAAGGACTTTAATTCATGAAAAAATGTAAGGCTGTATATCACTTGATTTGTATTTGATGATTTGTAATGTGGATTACATTTTTATTGTTTTTACTTTAGTTTATTATTTCAGTTATATTGTATTTTTTTAATTCTTTTTTTTTTTTTTTTGTGTATTGTTCATTTCGGGGGAGGTGTTCATATAAGCCTTCCTTTTGGCTTCTAACCTCTCCTGCACAATTTTGTTACTTGTTTGGATGTTGTTGTTTTTTCTATTGCTGTTTTATTTTGTGCAAATAAATTAAATTAAATTAAAAATGAAATTAAATAAATTAAATTAAAATGAAATGAAATTAAATATGTAAAGATATGCTCTTATGTCAAATATTTGAGTATCGTTTTAATTTATTACAATTTTGATTTTATATACCTAATATTTGGAACCCATATTCACTTTTAAAGTCTTTCAATTACAGATTTTTTTTTACACATTTAGCAGTGGATGGGATGGTGCATACTTGTCCACTGTGTCGGCTGATATGGACCTCAACCAATAAACCCATGAATATACAAGAGAACAGCTGGAGAATAACTGTCCACTGTAGTGACCACTATGCATGAAAGGGTTAATGAAGAATTCAGACCCAAGCATAGCATTTACAGTTTATGTAGACCACAGGGAAATGTTTGAAAATGCATAATTCTATGTAAAAAAGCTAAATATCACTCCTTTAAATGCTTTGCTTCTAGATTTCTGAAACAACTGTGAACTTCTGACTACAAATAATCATTTTTAACCACAAGTACCCCTCTGGTTTCTTCAGTTCTCACTGAGAAAGAAAAATCTCCCTTAAAAATCCTAAAACAAATATCGAAATATTGTCTTTTATTGTGATAATTATTGACAACAATTGACATGAATAGGGGTGTGTATTGGCAACAATCTGGCGATACGATTCAAATCACAATACTAAGACCACAATACGATATATCACAATATATCATGATACTGTTAAAAAGGCAATTTTTTATTAGATTTGTTTACTTTTTTAAAAGATTATTTCCTGGAAAAAATGAATTACACTGAAATATGCACAAATACTAAACACATTTTTATTTGATCAGAACAGGATCTAATGCTATATCACAAAATTTTCCTCTGTTAAAACTTTAATCATATTTTACAGACATTACAGTTTAAGATCCTGTTCAAATGTTCATATTCTATTAGTTCAGAACTAACATTATTACATTATTTTTGTGCAATCCCAACAAAGGAACTAACATTATTTAGTAAGAGTGTTAAATAATAACAAATAAAATATAAACAAAAAAGAAAAACAAAAATGAACCTCCACAATATTTGCATTTGAATAAATACCTAAAAATATCGATATAGTATTTTTAATATCGATACAGTATTGTGAAATCAAATATTGCGATTTTTTGCATAACCAATATTTTCTTACACCCTTAGACATGAACATTTTGATTATGATAATACTGCAAATAAACATGAATGGGAAGTTCTACAAGCCGTAAGTTTGATCTGTACAAATATTTCCTTTTTTTATTTATGTTTTTTTTTTTCCATTTAGCGAATAAGTTCATAATTTTCTCCTCACCTTCAGTTAGCAGTAATTATTGTTACTGAATGCAGATTATATACAATATTATTGAGTGCATTTCAGTGATTAATGAAGAGGGAACATTATACTAATACCCTCATATAAAGTGTTACATATCACCTATTATGTATTTCATCAAATAAATCCACTTTTCTCAATAAAAATGCCTGAGATGTAATACAAGGCCGTCATAGGAGGTATTAATTAGAGTATATTAAAAGCATAGGTGTTAATGTTCACTCTGAACACAGGAAAGAGACTGGAGTAAATGTAAATAATGTTGTATCCTTAGAGGTCTTTCTTTTTTTTTTAATCTTCATGGTCAAACAGGGTTTTTAGACTTCATTTACATCTGCTACTGATGTGATTTATTATAACATATAATTAATTTTCACTTTTTATCATCACAATTGACACCTTTAGACACTGTAGTTATCTACAAATAGCCCTCATAATTATTAAACTGTGATTTGGAAAAAATAGTTGAATTAAACCAGCACATTCAAAGTTTATATTCGCAAATATATCTGTAATAGCCAGATATGCATGGTAGTGTACGCCTGGAGTTTACTTTCTTTTGGTTCCCTTCAAACATGCATGAGTGTTTAGGTAAATTTTATTCTGTTTTTACACACTAAGTTTATTATTTCAATGCAGGGCAGGTTACAGGTTACAAAACTGCCTGCTGTCTCTTAAAAGTTGCATTTTAATGCCGTAAAGCTATGTCAAAATAGTAGAATTGCATTTCTTAACATAAATATTCTGTAAAACACATTGTGGAGCCGAATAGAGAGGTATAATTTTCTGCTTTTCAGCTCTGTGGTTTCATCACTACACAAAAATTTTACTACTGATATCAAACATTTATTAGACCTCTTTTAAGAATGTATATTCGCACCTCCAGGCTGGCATTTTTCTCTTACTCTTGTATTAAAGCACATTTTGTGTGAAACCTCCAGGCCCGTCTTAGCATTTTTATTAAGTTGCACTTCACACTGCTGATTCTTAATCAAAAATATAATAATTACCAACTGATAAGCAATCAATAATTCATTAAAAATAATAGATATTTGCTTCTCAATTTTCTGCTGTTTTTGTTTTTTTTTTGTCTTCCAGAGTGTGTCAGTGAAATACAGTCACGTAGAAAAATTATTAGACCATCAAAATTATCAAAAACAATAGTTATGCAATCCAGTACTAACTCCTGTGTGTATCATGTGACTAAAACAGACAGAAAAGAAAACATGGAATGCCTAAAAGCACTGTTTTTGTCAGTACAATGCCATTCAAGGGCCGTTCAATAAGTTCATGGCCTCACCCAGAACAGAACAACACAGACTGATAATTTATATTTTATTTTTCAACATAATCTCCATTTACAGCAATGCACTTGGTCCATCGATGTTCAAGCATCACTATCCCATCACGAAAGAATGTAACATCCTGTATTATAACAACCAGTATTTCTGGGTGAGGCCATGAACTTATTGAACAGCCCTCATAGATACTGATGTAAGAACTGAAGTGATTTTGGTTATTATCAAGAAAACATGGAAAATGAATAGATATCAGCTCTGAAATTAAACTACTATGAGCTATTTTTGTTGTTATCATTATATTTGTCCAAACAAATGTACCTTTAGTTGTACCAGGCATTAAAATGAACAAGAAACTGAAGAAAACAAGAGTGGTCTAATAATTTTTTTTCTGTCACTGTATGTTGGGGTTCTTAACCCTTTAAAAACAGACCTATTTTTTAGGCCTCTACTTGAAATTTGCATAGCTATGATAAAACTAGTATATCTCTGCAACCACAAGGTATATTTTAATAATTCTAGTGTCGTAAAAAAGGAAACACTTGTGAGATTTGTTCAGATGTGTAAATATCAGTATATATGTTACTGGTTAACCCTATAACGCCAAACGTATCATATTTGATAAATGAGTTTTGAAACCCTCTACATGATCAATGTGATATTTTTTTCTCTTGAAAGACCTGATGTATACAATTAGATACATGCAATACACAGATAATCCACCAGGGGGGAGGAATTCATTCACCAGAGGCCTTTCTAGTGACACTACAAAGACTGTCATTAACAAGGAAGGAGGCAGAACTTATGAAAAGGAATTACCAATTTGTTAGACATGTTTGTGTTATATTATGTTTTTGTTTGTTCAAAAATAATATTTGAGCATTGAGACCCGATGTATCAAATATGATACAAAATCGAAACTCATACATGGAAATTGATATTTGAAAAAACATGTTTTGGGTTGTTCAGAAGGACCAATAAAGGCTCCAGTGTCAAAGAACTGGAATTTTCTGTCAATGATTTAATGGTTCAGGCTTTACAGGGTTAAGCAGCTTCAGACATTTGGGTTTTTTTCTGAAGATATCACTGTAGATTAGAAAAGGCTTAAACTATACTGTCTGTTAGTAAAAAAAAATTCTACCACTTTAAAGTAATTCCACTGCTAATAGCTATGTCTCAACTGAAACACTCTGAAGTTGAGTTTTGGAACCATATGTGATGATATTTGTACAAAATAATCTCAAAGACCTCTGCTTTGTTCATTTTGATGGCTCCTTTTGGTGATAGATGGCAATTCCAGTGTTTTGTTTTTTTTTTTTTGTTTTTTTTAAACTGCTCATCTGACAGTCATATACTCCATGATCCATGTTTATATTTTTCACGTGATTCCCACAGGATTAGTATTATGCATGATGATGTGGGTGGTGTAGTGGTTAGCATTATCGCCTCAGGTCCTGAGTTTGCAGGTTCTCTCTGGGTGCTTCTGTTTTCCCATTATAAACAGGTTTATATTGATTAAATCTCCTGTCAATGCCCCTGACCGTGGTACCAATGAAGATCTGGATTTTGTTCCAGAGTGCCGTCAATGATAGCTTACTGCTCCTAGTGTACTATATGCTAACAGGTAATGCTAATGCTAAGTACTTTGCGTATTAGGATGGAAAAAAAGCAGACTGAATATCCCTATGGGGGTAATAAAGTAAGTCAACCTTAACCTTTAAAATCATCGAGACTCAATGACAGAGTCCAGACCATAATTATTATAACAACAGCAGAGGTTGTCGGTATTACTGGAATCACTTTCAGAGTGATTTGATGAACTATAAAAACAGTGAGACACTATCCTATTAAGTGTGACTGAATTATGTTTTGGCTTTGTTAATATTTTTCTGGGGGCGGTTTTGAGAATATAGTGTGATCTTAGAAAAGTACCAAGGCCTCGGCAAGCTCTTGTCATTTAGACAAAATAATCATTGTACCCTTGGTAAATATATGTTATAAGCCAGTGGTACTCAAACTTTTTTACAGTGGAAATATATAACCCTAACCCTGAAATATATATTTTTTAGCCAAGTACCCCCAACTCTCACTTCAGCATTTTTGATTGAAAAAAATGAGCCAAAATTTGTTCCTGTGCCTGTGTGTGTGTATATATATACAGGGTGGGGAAGCACAATTTACAATATTTTGAGGCAGGGATTGAAAGACAGTGTATGACCAATTAGTTTATTGAAAGTCATGAGAATTTATTTGCCACAAGAAAATTGACATAATAGAAAATGTTTTTATTCTATGTGTCCTCCTTCTTTCTCAATAACTGCCTTCACACGCTTCCTGAAACTTGCGCAAGTGTTCCTCAAATATTGGGGTGACAACTTCTCCCATTCTTCTTTAATAGTATCTTCCAGACTTTCTGGTAATAGTTTTGCTCATAGTCATTCTCTTCTTTACATTATAAACAGTCTTTATGGACACTCCAACTATTTTTGAAATCTCCGTTGGTGTGACGAGTGCATTCAGCAAATCACACACTCTTTGACGTTTGCTTTCCTGATTACTCATATGGGCAAAAGTTTCTGAAAAGGTATGGATAATAGTGTTAGGTATGATTATGACATCAATATATGTTTGGTTTCAAAACAATTGACGTAGTGCCTGCTGAGAAAAAACAACTAAATGTTCGTTGTAAATTTTGCTTCCCCACCCTGTAATAGGCCAATAACGTAATAACTGACCAATAATGTAATAAAATTCCTGATTGGTTGGTTATTACGTTATTGGCCTGATTAAAAAAAAAAATAATAATAAATTCTTTGCAAATGTAATAACTGAGCCAATAATGTAATAATATATTAATATCACTGTATTTAAATTTCATTTACTAGATATAACTGTGAAAAAATCTCTCAACCCCCCATATATTTGTCTGTTTAACTTGATGGTTAAAACGATCTCTTATCCTGTCTGCTGCTCCTTTGCCTTTCAAACTATCTCCAAATGAAATGGAAGCACACGTTTACAAACATAGACAATGGTATGATATAAAATATGTATGACATTTGTGACATGTAACTTACTCTTGAAGATAGTATTTTTTTTTCACTGTTAACCATGTAAAGCCTGAATCATTAAATCATTGACAGAAAATTCCAATTCTTTAAAACTGGAGCCTTTATCGGTCCTTCTGAACACACACACACACACAAAAAAAAATCAAATACTAATTTCCATGTATGAGTTTCAGTTTGTATTATATTTGATACGTTGCATCTCAATGTTCAAATATTACTTTTGAACAAACAAAAACATAGTATAACACAAACATATCTAACAAATTGGTAATTCTAAACATACATAAGAACATTTTCCAGTGCTACTGTCATGCAGCAATGAGAAATCCACCAGTGGAACTGGCAGTGGAAGTCTGGAAGACATAACATTTCAGTTATTTCAGGATTATTTTGTTTTGTTGCATATTCGAACTAAACTAAATTTATAAAACTATGGTAACGAGTAAGCAAAATAAGGATGAATGAACCTGTCAGTAAAACGCTGTCTGAATCGATGTAGTGTTTTAGTAAAAGTAAAATTTCGAGATCTGAAGCTGCTCTACATGAACACTTGTTTTTATGCAGCCAGATTAGTTAGGCAATGCAGAAGAATCATAATTAATATTTGATAGAAGGAGGAAATGAAATGCCCACTGGATGACTGGTCACAACACATCAACTATTCAACCTCATCTATCTAATTGTGTGCTGGGAGTGTAATTATTTCCTCAGTGAATGAAGATGAAATATAACAATCCGACACTCTAGAATTTAACGTGCAAGAAAAAGAAATAGAGCCGAGGAATGCAAGCCATGTTCGCCCTCTTTTCATTATTTAATATAAGCTCGAATCTAGACTCGAAAAAAGTTTCTTCAGGTAGATTCACCAAAAAAGTATATCAAAAGAGAGCTGGTTTTTGATCCCTGCAGGTTTAATCTTTGACTTTTCACCAGTTTGGATGGAGTCCACACATGTATTTACTTCTGTCAGATAGTAGGAGTAAAAGTAGTTCTGTTTTTTTATTCCACCGGTGGAGGAATAATGTGCCTTTCAGATCACACCGGTGGTTTGTACAGTTGGAAATAGTTGCCTGCCTTGAGTAAGGTCAGAATCCGAGGCCTGTTTCCTGAGGACAACATTCTTTTCATGATTAATTGACTTGGAACAAATCAATATCGCCCCCAGTGGGAAAAAAATGAGGGAAGAGAGACATACAAGGATCTGTCTGAAATTCGGTGACCTTCAAATCACAACTCATACCATGTGACAGGAATCAATTTATAGATGAGAGTTGACGACAGTAGAGCTTTGTGCCTTCGAGGAGGAAAGAAGAAGAAGAAAAAAAAAAAAAGAAATTGTCACCTTGGACGTATTTGCTCGACTCAGATCAGGTTGAAAATTACTCGCTTTAACGCAAACATGCAAACCTTCTTGTTTTGATTCTAAATAATACAGTATGTCTTGCATATAATTGTTGTGTATTTTTACTTCGAGTGGTGTGTTCATCCTGGAAAATTACTGAAACAGAAAGGACTCCCATCTACTATTCATGCTGAAAGAAAATCTAACAAGGATTCAGGATTTGAAACAAACCCAGTATGCGGCGCTACATGCTAATGATGTGGTTAGCTATGTGCAGCATGTGGCGTTCAAAACAACCGCATTTAGAAAACCGACAGATGTGAAACAACTCAAAAGGACTTCCTGACTGATGTCCTTGAATGAAACAGAAAATCTGAACAGGTTTTCTTCTTTATTCCACCTGGTATTCCGATAATTACCTGCACCTTTTTGTACACAGAAAGTAGGCGCTGTAATATTCTCGACAGAAAATGGAGTTTTAAGAAGTCATAAATAGCATTGCCAAACCTCTAACCCATATTTGCAATTTATCATTCCAATCTGGTTGTTTCCCAAATAAAATGAAAATAGCAAGTCATTCCGTTACACAAAAATTAGAGTAAACACAGCTACACAAATTACAGACCAATATCCCTACTACCACAGTTTTCCAAAATCTTCGAAAAAATATTTAATTCTCGACTAGAAAAGTTTCTTGACAAACATCTTATAATAAATCCGGGTCAATACAGTTTTAGAAGAAAAACTACCACTGCAATGGCAATAACTGATGCAATAGAAGACATCACTAACACACTGGATTAAAAAAAACAAAAACAAAAACATACAATTGGAATTTTTATCGATCTCAAAAAAGTATTTGACTCAATCAATCATTCAATCCTACCCCATAAACTTCAACTATATGGTATCAGGGGGGTTGCTGGGAAGTGGCTTAGAAGCTACCTAACAGAAAGGGTGCAGTATGTAAAAATGGGACAAGACTCATCAGGATATCTTGGCATTTCTTGTGGTGTCCCCCAAGGGTCTGTTCTGGGACCCAAACTATTCAACGTTTATATTGATGACATGTTTAATATATCTGACTTGCTAAAACTCATAGTCTTTGCAGATAATACTAACATAATCTTCAGTGGTGATAATCATAACGAACTTGTAACCACAATAAATGAGGAATTAAGTAAACTGAAAAAGTGGATGGATAATAATAATAATTTGAATTTGCATGTATTCTGTAATTGCTTGAAATAAACAAATGAAATGGATGAATGAATGAAGAAGTGACACAATATTCTACTGCCACCTGTTGGATATCTGGTGCATTGTTTTATACCACTGTTACGACCCGGCCTAGGGGTTAACCAGGATGTAAATAATATGCTCTCCTTTGTCCCCTCCCAACTTCCAAGCACAAACGCCAGACCAAAATTACAGTCTAAAGCAGCAGTTTCCAACCTTTTTTGGCTCATGACCCCATTCTAACATCACAAATTTCTGGTGACCCCAGACATTCAAAATGGAGACTTTGTTTTGCTAAATTTAATTTGTTTTTGATCATGTAATAGTTTGCAATACTATGTTGCAAGTAAACAATAATTTTAAATGACATTTAGGCTATATAATGTACACTGTAAAAAAAAAAAAAAAAAAAAAAAAAGGTATTATTCCAGTAGCAGGGGTGCTGTAAAATATACTGCAAAATAACGGAAAATAACCATCTCATAAAAATACAGTAATTTTCCATAATTGAAATACAGTTTTTTGCCCTAACTTTACATGAGATTTTGCTTTTTTTTTTTTTTTTTTTGACTTTTTAATGTTTAATAAAGAATATTTTCATGTTTTAAAACAATCAAATTACCTAAAAATATATATGTAAATAATTTTCAATGACAGAAGGTTGTACAATCCACTGATAAAAACTGTATTTGGACAGTTTATCAGTGCTTATACATGTTATACATTCACAAAAATACATTTATTCAACATTTTTGTTGTGAAACCTCCTGTAATTACACAAGATATTTGTCAATTAACAAAGAAGTTTTGTTAAACTTACAGAACAAATATTTCTTTTACGGTTAATTGTCAGTAATTTTTTCTTGTTTTGTTTTTTTGTTGTTGTTGTTTTTTTTACAGTATTAAACTTTAAATTAACAGTTTAATCTCATCAATAGTAAATAAATATTTGTGAAAATACGATACATTTGCAAATGTATTTTAACTGTATTTTTCTGTGAAAAAAGAAAAAAATTCTTTTAAAAAAAATTGAAATATTTTAGTTATTCACAGTTACAGTTTTGTTATTTTACATTTGACATGTAAAATCACAGTCTATTTTTGTCATTTCATTGATATTTTCCTGTATCTTAAAAATACAGGAAACAGTGAAAATTCTGTTAAATTACAGATTAATTTTTACAGTGTATATCATTATGGACAGAGGGGTACATATATATGTGTATATATATATATATATATATATATATATATATATATATATATATATATATATATATATATATATATATATGAAAATGTTCACACAATTTGTGTATTGTCCTGTGTCTTTTATGTTATTTTCATTTTTATCTTTTGCATTTTGATGTTGTTAAAACATAAAAGACCGAAACATGCAACAAAAAGTATAATATTTTCATGTTATTATGTCTATTACATCTTCTATGTCACTTTTGTTTTGTTATATCTTGTTTCATCTTTTGCACTAATTCAGTGGTTTCCAACTTTTTTTGTCTCCTGACCCCATTTTAACATCACAAACAGACTTTTTTTTTTTTTGCTAATTTTTTTTTTTCTTTTTTTGGATCATGTAATAGTTTGCTATATTATGTTCAAATAGACATTAATTTTAGACGACATTTAGTCTATATAATGTATATTATTCTGGACAGAGGCAGAAAAGCCAGGTGTAGATTACTGCACAAAGTGAGAATGTTATTTTCCTTGGTCAGGATATGTACAGTCAGTCCAGCTTGGATTTACAAGGCTGACAATTAATACTGAACAAACAAGAACTCAAACTATGAATTATGAAAGAGCTGCAACATCTGAAACTGACCACAATGAACATTTGACAGATAAACAGAACCACAGTGCTTCAGTTTCAGCTTCACAGTTTGTCATGTCTTCTGAACTCCACTCTCTCAACTCACCATATATATTTTATTAGTAAGTTTATTTTTATTTTTATCAATTACTAGAAATTTCAGGCAACCCCATTTGAATTCCAGGCGACCCCACATGGGGTCCCGACCCCAAGGTTGAAAAACACTGATCTAAAGTGTTCTTAAATAACTCAAAAAGGGTTAGGTGAGGGCTCAGGCAAAACAACAAACAAAAAGTCTTTTTCTAAGTTAAAACTAAATGTCCTAATCCAAAATAAAGGCAAGAAATAACATACATTAAAGTAACCTAAACTCCCTAAATGAAAAACAGGAGAAAAATGTGAAAACAAAAGAGACACCCTCCCCTACCAGAAAATTAGGATTGTTAAAAAAAAAAAAAGAAGCTATTTACAATTTACAAACGATTACAAACATAAACGGACAACACAATTTCTGGCAACCAAAACTAAACACATGGGAACTCTGTTGGGAGTTGGCAGAAAACAAAGAGAAAGAGAGCTGTAGGATCCAGGGCCATTTTTAAATGCCGGTCTATCTGGTTCTTATATTGCACTGAAAAGTTACTCTTTAGGTCAGGGGTCTCAAACTCATGTTCTTTCAGGGGCCACATTCTGATTTGATCTGAAGTGGGCCGGACCAGTAAAATAATAACATAATAACCTATAAATAATGACAACTCCAAATTTGTGTCCTTTTAGTGCAAAAAAACCCAAAGAAATTATTAAAGATACTTACTTTTATAAACTATCCAAAAAAAATTATGTGAATAATCTGAAAAAACTGAAATTTCTTAAGAAAATGTAGTGCAGTTTTAACGATATTATGCCTCAGTTTATTATTTATACACGTGCATTATGGATCAGATCTACAAAGACACTAAACACTTAGTAACAGGCAGAAAAATGTATAAATTGTGCTTAATTTTCTTTAGACATTTCAGGTTGTTCATATGTGTTCAGGTTATTCACATTTTATTGTTTCAGGATAGTTTAGAAATTTAAATATTTTCATAATTTAATGTTATTTTTTGCACTAAAACTAAGACAAATATTTGAAGTTATCATTATTTATAGACATAATGTAAGATTTTTTCACATTAAACTTAGAAGAAAATATGGAGTCATTATTTCTTGTAGGTTATTACGCTATTATTATTTTACTGTAGATCATATTGGTCTCTATGTGGAACCTGAACTAAAATAAATTCGATACTTTGACTGTGGAATTTTTGCACTTTGCAAATTCATATCCCAGGGGCTGGATTGGAACCTTTGGCGGGCCACATTTAGCTCCCAGGCTGCATGTTTGAGACCCCTGCTTTAGGTGATTGTGTCTTATTTTAAGTGTGATGAGATATTTGGACTAGAAATGAGAAAAATACACTTGGTAAGATTTAGATTTTTGCAGCATTCCTGTACTTTTTGGGTTCTTTCTGTTGACATGTGATGGCAGTTTTCAGCTCAAGCACCTGATCTTATGCCGCAAGCACCTATGACTTTATTTTTTGTCGCAAGTACTTACTGTTGCTAGGTTACAAACACAGTCTTTTTAGCATTTCTACATTATTTCACAAATTTATATGTTTTTACATACCGCTGTGTGGGTCATTTTGAGATTTTTTTTTTTTTCCAAGTTATAATGCAGTGTCATGAACTTCAAATCTGTTGTGAATACATCAAGATAGAGCCTACACAGACATTTCCTTTGAGTTATTCAACCAGCTGCTTCCAAGGACCTCAGCTCCAATGTGAAGGTATCTTAAAGGGATAATATCACAGGCAGCAGCAGTTATTAGCACCCAGAAGCCCTAGGTTTTTTTTTTTTTTTGGTTTTTTTTTTTGGTTTTTTGTTTTTTTTTTTTGTTCAGGAGTCACTCTGGTCTCATCTGTTTTATTTGGACTCTATAATAAATCTGTTTTCAAATTATTGCCCTGTTAATACAATCTCAGGTCAAGTACAAGTCTTTAGTCTGTATGGTAGACCTCACCTGTCAGGTTGGACTTTAAGCGTTTTAATTAAACATTTTTTCCAAACATATAGCTTGACTGTAGAAATGGTTAAAACCAAGACTGTAAAATGATCTCCCATTACCCCTCACAGTTGGCCACCCCCTCATTTGCCCCAAACATGGTCATTGCCCACCCCAAAAACCTGTCTATAGAGCACTGTGATTTACAAGGAAATTGCTAAAATACAAAATGATAAAACATAGCAAAGGATGTGAATAAAAGGTAAAAAATAATAAAGGTAAAATCCAAATAGTACATTTTTGAATAAGAAAACAGACCCTGAGAGAAAACCTTTAGTCCCCTTTAACCTAACTTTTGTGTCAGTTCCGAAGTGAATTTTTTTTTTTTTTATATTTGACCTTTCTTAAGTGATTTACCACCATTTACTGTAATATTATCCTCAGTATTTTGTGTTTTTTCTGTGAAAATCATGTCTTTGCCTACATTTAATTCACTGATCATGTAGATCAGGGCTGTCAAACTCATTTTGGTTCAGTTCCATATTCAGCCCAATTTGATCTCAAGCGGGCCGGACCAGTAAAATAATGATTTAATAACCTATAAATAATGACAACTCCAAGTTTTTCTTTTTGTTTTAGTACAAAAAAACCCCCAATTAAATTACGAAAATATTCATATTTTACAAAAAAGATGTGAATAACCTGAAAAAACAGAAATGTCATTTGAAATATTAGTGCAGTTTTAACAATATTATGCCTCGACTTATTATTTATACATGTACATTACACAAAATGTTACATAAAAATTTGGTAACAGGCAGAATATTGTTAAAATTTTGGAGTTTGGAACTAAAATTTGACAATTTCTACAATATTACATCTCTTATTAACACAACTACAGATCACAGTGGATCCATAAATGCACAAAACATTTAGTAACAGGCAGAATATTGTTCAAATTGCACATTTCAGGTTGTTCATCTTTGTTTTTATTTATGTATTTATTTGCATTTTATTGTGAAAGAGTAGTTTTGCAAATGTAAATATTTTCACAGTGTAATGTTATTTTTTTCACTTAAATTTCTTTCCACATAATTTTCACAAAGAAAATTTGTAGTTGTCATTATTTATGGGTTTATTGTGTTGTTGTTTTTACTGTAGATCACATTTGTCTGTATGTGGAACCTGAACCAAAAGGATTTTTGACAACCTGGACTGTTCAGGTTCATTTTTGTACTTTCATCCTGCGGGCCAGAATGGAACCTTTGGCGGGCCAGATTTGGCCCCTGGGCCGCATGTTTGACACCTGTGATGTAGATGTTCATAAAAGCTCTGAGTAAATTCAGGGGTTATTATATCAGAAACAGAGAAAACTGAAGAAAAGCTGACTTTTTCAGCAAAATGTATCATTAACTGAACATAAACCAAGTCTGTCCATCCACTGTCATTGATCCAACTCCATGGGTTTTACTGGTGAATCAGTGTTGTAGAAGATGATAGTGTTTCCACGGTAACTATGGAGCCTCTGAACGTCCAAATGGGTTATATCTGATCACCATGAAAAGATGAAAAACTGTATTTTACACCAATTATTGACATGTATTGATAGGTTTAGTGGATCAACAGGTATTAAACAGTTTAGATCAGTAGATGGTTTAGGTCGATGGTGGATGTTTGGGTCTTTATGGGTTAAAATTCAGCCTGAACACTAGAACAAACAGAACACCACTGCCTGAGGACGGCTAGTGCTGAGGTTGATGTGGACTTCCCAAATGATACTTCATCTTTATTTAACCTTTATTAAGTGATTTATCACCATTTATTAACATATTATCCTCTGTATTTTGCATTTTTACTGTAAATCATGTATTTTTCCTGTATTTAATTTCCTATATATAATGTAGATGTTTGTTTTGTTTTTTTGTTTTTTTTTGTTTGTTTAGTTTATTTCGAATATGCAAGACAAAATAATCTTACTTAGTCCTTAGAAATAAAACAGGTTGTAAGAAGTCATGGAAGAAAACAAAAAAAAACAAAAACAAAACTTATACATATACATGAGTTCATTTGCACATTCGAAAAACAGTGGGAGGAAGTATAACTTATTTAATCCAACCCCTTCTCATAAAAACCAACAGTACATTCAAAGGTTATTGTATCAAAACAAAGAAAACTGAAGAAAAAGTAAACTATTCAGCAAAAATATTAATAACTAAACATAAAACAAGAGTTTCCATCCACTATCATTTATCAAACTCCATGGGTTTTACTGGTGAATCAGTGTTGTAGAAGATGACGGTGTTTCCACGGTAACTACGGAGCCTCTGAACATCCAAATGGGTCGTATCTGATGACCATGAAAAGATGACAAACTGTATTTTACACCAATTATTTACATGTATTGATAGGATTAGTGGATCAACAGGTATTAAACAGTTTAGATCAGCAGATGGTTTAGGTCGATGGTGGATGTTTGGGTTTTTATGGGTTAAAATTCAGCCTGAATGAACAGAACACCACTGCCTGAGGATGGCTAGTGCTGAGGTTGATGTGGAGTTAAAAGAACTCAAAT
This sequence comes from Sphaeramia orbicularis, assembly GCF_902148855.1. Taxonomy (NCBI): domain Eukaryota; kingdom Metazoa; phylum Chordata; class Actinopteri; order Kurtiformes; family Apogonidae; genus Sphaeramia; species Sphaeramia orbicularis. The sequence goes on from NC_043967.1 coordinate 33,876,572, forward strand.
GTAATCTGGATCCAGGCCGGAGCTTTCAAAAGCAATCAATAAAATCTAAAATCAACCCTAAAACAACGAGAGAACCAGGGTAAAAATGTAAAAAGAACATTTTATACTATTTTGTCTTGGTTAAACATTGTGCAGTCGAGCTCTGTCGGGTTTTTAAACATTTAAAAGATTTTTGGCCACGACAAGTACAAAGACTATTACAATAATCATAAAACCACATATAATTACTTCTTCATGTCTAAAAGTAAAAATGGGTCTCATTATGGCAATTTTTACCAGTAACTCGCAATATTTCTCCATGGATACAGACCTATTAACTTTAACCATGTCTTCCACCTAAAAAGCTGATGGATCTGCTAAGTTGAATGAATTATACAAGGAGCGAATCTGGGAAATACAAGGAAAAAGTGGTCTCACATAGAAAGAATTCATTAACGACATACAATACTATTAAAGTGGGCAAACTAATGGGGCATTCTAGACACGGGGATGTTTTTATTGTATTAATGTTGAATGGAAAATGAATAAATTAATCATATAAACGTATTTTATTATATGTCAGTGGATGTGATTTCAGTGGAGTGACTTTTTTTTCTCTTTCCATCCCAAATCAACCAGATTTCAGAAAGTACACATGACCCCCTCAGAAAATTCTGAAAAAATTCACACTTGTTCACCTACCAGATAAACGAACACATCCAAAATTTTAATGTCATATCTGTAATAGTTTAGGAGATACAGCCCTTTGAAAATGTATGTTTGTTATTTTTTTTTTTTTTTTAATTTTGCAAATTTGCTTTTCGGCTAACTTTGAGGAGCTATATCTCCTTAGGTATTCAAGCCACACTGCTGAAACTTACTGTCTGGGGTGAGATCCCCCTGAAAAGACCATATTTTGCATCAAAATAATTGTAGGTGCCTTCATGTTTGGTCCATGAGGCCTTGAAATCAGGCCAAAAGGTTAATTCTTCAAAATGTCCTCTATCTTCAGGCTTGCACTGTGCCATCATGGATGAATGTAGAGACCTATTTTTTTTTTTTTTTTTGCATGGATTCTTATGGTCCAGATGCAACAATATACTGCAAAAAGACTACATTTCAATGAAAAGTGTTGCTGTGAGGCAATGAATAAAATGGGTCGATTTCAGTTTTTCACAAAAATACTCTTTATTTGAGCACCCAAATTACCATGTGGCCAGTTCATGAAAATTTTGAAATTTTTACCATGTCTTCATATATGTTTCAAGATGTTGTGCACAAAATTTTAGCATTGGGATAGAACTGGTTCTATTTTTAATTTTTTTTTTTTACTGCATGACTATATTTTCTTCAAATTGTACACAAACATAGGTGTAAATGAATGAATGAATGAATGAATGAATGAATGAATGTTTATTTCAGTTAAATACAAAATACAAAACATATACATATTTAAAAAAAACAACAACAACAAAACAAAACACATACATATTAAAAAACAATCAAACAAACATAAAATTAATACATTTTGTGACTGAAAAAGGAAGAAGCTGAAGCCGGAGGCTTATTTCTGCTTCTCCTATTCACATCCTTAATTCACGTCTACACCCGTAGTTGCAGCAGGTAAATACTTCAACACAAATTATACTACATTCAGTGTTATAAATCATTTTGTAATCATATTACTTTCATAGCCCTTCAGAATTTGACAAATTAAAGTCTTTTTGAAACTCAACAGTGAGCTACACAATTTCACTTCATCCTTCAATTTGTTCCATAGCTTGACACCAATAAATGGCATTTTTAACACTATAATGGCATTGATTATTGCACAAGTTATGATAATACTTGAGATATTTGAACTAGGGTGTGGAACCGCATGATGGTTCAGATAGAATAATTATAGATTTCCCAGAACTGGCTCAGGTTTATCCCTGTAGTAGAGACTTCTAGGAAATTGGATGGAGCTGGTCAGTTGACCCAGTTTCACCAGGGTCAATGACATAAATGTGGTTAAGATTTCTCATAATTTTTATGATGCTGGCCAGTCTAATTTTGGGAATTTTATTCATAATCCTGGACAAACTTATTCATCATGGAGGAAAAATGTGTTGTTGGATTGATCTTAAAGGATGAATGTCACAGAAAGACATTATCAAGACAAACAGGCTTTCTGAAAATTGGTGATTGTGGGTAATCTTAGCTACATTTATGTCATTGACCCTGGTGAAACTGGGTTAAAAACTGTTAAAAAATGCCATGGGGACCATTGGTTGAATTGCTGTGGAATGACCCTAATTTATATTTACAGCACAGCTCAGCTCTCCTCATACTTCAAGATTTACTGAAGTTTGACAAAAGTCTGATAAAAACTAATAATAAATGTCTTCTAGAAATATTTTATCATAAAGTAGTAGACAAACTGGGATATATTACCATATTTCTCAAATATTTCAAGTGCTCAAGGTGACAAACAATTGAATATCTTAAGTGTAGAAGGTGCAGATAGATATGAATTTACGCCATTAAGCATATCGCAGCTATATCAGCTGTCATTTTATGTTCTTTTTCTTCAACGATAGCAGCTGGCTTTTCCAAGCAATGGATTGTGAAAAGACGTTCGCGGCGTCTGTGAATCACTTTGTGGCTCATCAGCCATATTTTACCCCCTCTGAACACAAGTGTACAAAGTCAATTTATTTCGCTCAAGATTGCAGTTTCTCTTGTTTATGGTATGAAAATGAGTTTGTATCGAGATGAAAAGGAATCACATTCTAATTTGTTTGGAGCTTGCTTTGAATGTGGTAATGAGATTCGGTTGTACACCAGCAATTTTGATATATCTGTAAGAGACAATGATGGAAAAACACAGTGAAAAAATAAATAAATTACACTGTAGCCACTGAAATTAGCCTACTGTGTCATATATGTATATATATATAGAATCTCAGGCCTTTTTTGTTTTTTCTGATAATATCCCGGCCTCTTTTCAGCTTTAAATTATGCATGTGGTGAATGATAATACTGTTTTATATGCATGCAGTAAAACTATGAGATCCATATGTAATGACAGCCTTATGTCACAGCTGAATACTTAAACAAGTCTTAAAATATTTAAGACCGCAACAGATGGTTTCAACTTGGGGGACGTTTTTTTTTTTTTTTTTTTCATTTACAGGTGGGGGACAATTACATAGAGCAGCAAATACTGGTGAAGAAAAGAAACTGTTCTGCAATATTGAGTTCATCAGTAAAATAATAGTGTAAAAATAAGCTCATTTTCATATTTATGAATATTAAAGTGACCATACAGTCCCACACTTCTAAGATGCATAAATGACAATGGCTTTACAATGTCACAGTTAGGGATGGGACTCAAGAACTGGTTCTTTTTGAGAACCGGATCCCAGTAGCTCGATTCCTTGGAATCGTTTGCCTGCCTGCTTAACGATTCTGCTTATCGATTCCACCTTCATTGTGCATGCGCAATGACATCACTCGTACGCTGCATTGTGTTGGTCAGAACGTAGCCGACATGGCGTTGAGGCAGAAACGATCTAAACAGACGACACCAGGTCCACTGGAACACTGTCAAAGCTTCCATGTCTTCAAAAGGGTGGAATCCCTCCAATATGTTCAAACATTTGTCCACAGCATGTGATTCATTTACAGGAATGTCACGTATTTCATACAATACTTAGCGGCGCCTGTGAACGTGGCAGCAGAGTGAACACTGGGCCCAGTTGTGGTTCCGGTGTGAGCAATAAACGTCGTACCCCCTCAAATACAAGTTTCCGAAGGCAGGGGAAAGGAAATGAGGTGCACAACAACGGGAGACAAGCAGAGTCGAACCGGTTCCACGTAGTAGAAATGCGGCAATAGAGGAATTAGTAAAGAGTCTTTAGTTTCACTTTCACTGTACGCCCCCCCACCCCACCCCCCTCAAACCAAGCCCAGCATCATCTGTTATTATTATTTGTATATGCTATATTTTTATGTGTAGAGATGGAAATATAAAAGACAGTTAGTGCAAACATATTCCTTCACCCAATGAGAATCGATAAGAGAATCGATAAGGAATTGGATCGATAAGCAAAATTGATAATGGAATTGGAATCATTAAATTCTTATTGATTCCCATCCCTAGTCACAGTATACAGTAATGACATGGAATGGGGGTATTTGTTTATTTATTTATTTATTTATTTATTTATTTATTTTACTGGTCCTGTTCAGTAATTTGGCCTCCACAGTTTTGATCTAAGACGGTTTTGAACCTTAGATCAATTCCTACTATTGGTTGGATTTTATTATTTTATTACTGTACAGATGTTACAACAGCAAAAACTGTCAAATGTAGGTGTGTGTTTAGATGCATATTTGAGTGAGTGTGTGTTTGTTTATGTGGATATGTGTATGGGAAGTTGCAACCGTAACCGCCCATTGTTGCCAGCAGCAGGACAAGGACGGCCTGGAGGGCACAGGCAGACACCCATCCGCAAAGCCCACAAGGACCCAAAACCACACCCCATGGTGCAGCCCCACAACTAGAGCCAGAACCACAACCAGCTGCAATGAGATCCCCACATGTAGGGCAAGGTCCCAAGTCCCTGACTACTGCATGTGCAAATGTTAGAGTAGAACAGGATAGAATACCTTTATTACCTCCACCAAGGAAGTTATGTTTTTGTCTGCGTTGGTTTGTTTGTCTGTCTGTTTGTGTGCAAGATAACTCAAAAAGTTATGGACGGATTTGGATGGAAATTTCAGGAAATGTTGATACTGGCACAAGGAACAAATGATTAAATTTTGGTGGCGATCAGGGGTCGGGGGTGGGAGGGCCCACGGGGCGGCCCACTGATCGGCCTTGGCAGAGGTCTGCGCTCTCCGAGTGCTTCTAGTTGCCATTGTAACAAGTACAACAAATTGTAAGAATGTTAGAGTGTTCTTAAATCATATTTCATTCCTTTGTGCCTCTTGGTTTAAATTTACAAATGGTTTTTAAAAAGTCCAAAAGTCACAAAGTCGTCAGTCCACAATGGTGTGAATTCCAGCGGTCTGTCACTGTTCTGCTAATACATCCTCAGCTCTAATGAGTCTATCAGAGGAAAGTGGAGAACTTCTGATGAGATTAGCTTCTTTCTTTTAAGCAAAGTAAATTATATATTTTTTTGTTAACTTGCAGCTCTTTGACACCAGAAGGAAATGTATTCTTTTTAATCACATTCCAAAGCACCTTATCCTTTAGTACTTTAGATCCATGAAAATCCTGTTTGACGTCCTGATCAGGTTGAATTTTTAAATATATTTTACAAAGTCATGAAGCAAAAATCCTTTTAGATGACTGTTTCTATAAAATAAAATATCAATATATCAGTGGCAGACCGTGCATTTCACACCTAGGCCTTCAATAGCACTCTGTCTGAATCAGTCCACCCCTCAATAACTATTTTATGCTTATAAAAACCATCTTATTATGCAGAGATGCAGTATAAAGAGCCGTTGCATCGCAGATAGATAACTCGTGTAGCCACAATAAATGCCTTTACTGAATAAACAAGTCTCCTTCTTCTGCTGCTACAGCTGCGACACAGAAAAAAGCATCCATAATAACCTGATAAACTTATTTAGGAAAATAGCAACATTTTACTCACCAAAAAGTCTGATTACTTGTACACAAACTCCATCCTCCTTTCTTTCCTCAAACAGAGTTCAACTACTCTGTTGTACAGATTACCCGTGTGGGTACCAGTCGTAGTTAGTGCAGTGAAAGTGACGGACAAATCCTTTTCCTGGTTGTGACCGGCTTGCTAGCTTCGGAATTGTCCGACCTTTCTTAATGATGTCCAGCTTTTCTTGAAAAGTCCATCTTGAAAATGGTTTGACAATAAATCTGCATCCAAATCCATTTCTTCTCCTCCTTCAGCCATTGTGTTTTGACAAAACAGCTTTTAAACCAACACAACTGTATTCCTATTGGTGCAGCTCGCTACAGATGCAGTTTGTAGTGATTTGACATTCACGAACGAATCGAATCTTTTGAACGGCTCTTTGAAATGAATGATGGGAACCGAGTCTTTGTAAAGAGCCATTCATTTTTTTTTTTTTTTTAAGGAGGGAGTGTTCGATTGCCTGTCAATTTAGCGTCACTGGGGAGGCATTGGGCAGGAGGAGAATGTTCGAGCAGAAAAAAAAGAGTGCTTGTGCAATGCGTATGTCTCATGGCAAGAAGTTAATACACTACAGTTGTTAAGGTATTTAAGTAATTGCAATGATAAATCGCTTTTGTGTTTTGTGCATTTTTTCTGTATGTTTACACACAAACACACATTGTTCTTCTTTTGAGGAGAATAAAATGTTATTTCATAAGAAAATGTTTTATTTTCTTCTTCATTTTTAGGCTACAGACTAGTCCACATAATGTACCGTGATGTTTTTGGTCCAATTCCAGCATTTGCCTAATGTTACCTCTCATGTCATGTATTTAGCCCACACATTTGAACTAACTATTCTTTTTTACGGTAAGGTAATATTTACTGCCGCGCCAATTAAACACCTTTAAAATGGAATGTCAATCATCACATGTAGCCTGTTTAGTCATTAAAACATCGGTGTTTCAAAATAATGCAAAAAACATAAAAGAGCCAGACTTTTGAACGGCTCTTTTCAGTGAACGGCTCCTGATTGAACGGCTCCCTTCAAAATTCCCATCACTAGCAGTTTGCTAGCTTTGGTTAGTACGCTCTCTGACTATCCAATCACAGGGTGTGAATACGCTGACGTTACCGTACGCCTGCAAGAGGGCCCTGGTGTCTCCAACTCAAAATCTGATTGGTTGAACCAACAGTTTCATCGACACTTATGTTTTGCTAGAGGGCCTGCAGAACTGACTGTGAAGGCCTCCAGGCAGATTTCTTTGACTTTGACCCTGCCTGGCAACAAATGATGGCTGAAATGTGATTGGTTAAATCAGGGCTCTCAAACTCATTTTCTTTCAGGGGCCACATTCAGCCCGATTTGATCTAAAGTGGGCCAGACCAGTAAAATAGTAACAGAATAACCTATAAATAATGACAACTCCAAATTTTTGTCTTTGTTTTAGTGTAAAAAAACCCAAAACATTAAATTATGAAAATACTTACCTTTATAAACTATCCAAACAAAAAAGATGTGAATAACCTGAAAAAACTGAAATTTAAATTTAAAAAATTAAGAAAATTTAGTGCAATTTTAACAGTATTCTGCCTCAACTTATCATTTTTACATGTTCATTATGGATCGGATCTATAAAGACACTAAACACTTAGTAACGGGCAGAAAATAGTTAAAATTGTGCTTACTTTTCTTTAGACATTTCAGGTTGTTCATATTTGTTCAGGTTATTCACATTTTATTTTTACAGGACAGTTTGTAAAAGTAAATATTTTCATAATTGAATGTTATTTTTTGCACTAAAACAAAGACAAAAATTTGAAGTAGTTAATTCAAGATTTTTTGCTAAATGTAAGATTTTTTTTATTATTTTTTGCTTAATTCAAGATTTTTTTTTTTTGCTTAATTCAATTTCTTTACTTAATTGAAGATTTTTTTTTTTGCTTAATTCCATTTTTTTTCCTTAATTCAAACTTTTTTTTTTTTTTGTTTTTTGTTTTTTGTTTGTTTGCTTAATTCAATTCAAGACTGTGGAATTTTTGACCTTGCAAAAACATCCCAGGGGCTGGATTGGAAACTTTGGCAGGCTGCATTTGGCCCCCGGGCTGCATGTTTGAGACCCCTGGGTTAAATGTTTTCATATGAAAATACATTTGTGGAAGCAGCACAACCAGGGGAAAAACTATGAAAGGAAGCGGACAGAGCATTTGGAATTATTTAACAAGTATTCATGGACAAAATATAATTAACATCAGACTGTGATTCAAATATTTTTAGGCCCACCACTGCAATACATTAAATATGTTTAAAGGTTCACATTAGAAAATGAATGAAATACTGCAGACATTTGGCAAGATGCTTGTATACTCGCTTAAGGCGGTTTTGCTTTTTATGTGTGATGGAAACACTTTTTTTGAATAAATTCTGTTGGGAACATCAAAATCATGAAGATATTTTTTTTTTCTAAATGACTGTTTTCCCCCTCTTTTTTATGATTGTTATTTTTTAATCTGTCTACACGACCCTCATTTTATAAGATATGTCTTTTTTTTTTTTATTGCACTGTGGGTGAACTGGTGCAAATTCTAAGATAAACCATTCTTTCTGCTGTTTTGGGGACTGATGCTATTATCATCTAAGCTCTTGATTTTCCTTGCCCTCTCACATGCACTAAATTTCCACTATTAAAATAAAAAAAATAAATAAAAAAAATCATTTCAGTTCCCAGTGTTTGTGACCTAAAATATGCTGCATCTGAACAACATAGAGAAGAATATTCAATTAGCATATCTGGAGAGGCCATCAATTCATCAGCCAACTAATACTTAACATCTATCTGAATATGAAAAAAAAATAAAATAAAATAAAAAAAAAAGCAGAAAAATCTGTCTGTACAAAGTTCAAGTGGAGTCGACTGATGAGGAAACCAAATTATTCTTTGGTTTCATCCTTGGAAAACATCATCATGTGGTCGTTGTTGTGTAGTGACAATCAGATAGATACCACTCTACACCAGTCAGATGAAAGTATTCTAGGCAGCTAATGGTACAAAGTGTGTTATATTTATTCAGTAAACCTCCCTGTAAGCAAGTATTATAGCTCAGCTGTTCAGTATATCGTCCAAAGCCAAAACAATCAGAAATACCATTTTAGACAGAAAGCAGTAACATCCTACCTCTGTTTATTCTACTCATGTACCTTCTGACAACACTATACAGCCTAGTTTACCCACTTTAAACCTGGTATTAGATCATGAATAGTGCAGATAAACACATTTTCTTTTGGGATTTTTCTAATTTTTTCTTTATAAAGGGTTCCTAAGGGTTAAATTTCAGACTTTTTACCCATAAAGACCCAAACATCAACCGCTGAACAGAAACATCTACTGATCCAAACTGTTTAATACCTGTTGATCCACTAAAACCTATCAGTATATGTAAATAACTGGTGTAAAATACAGTTTGTCGTCTTTTCATGGTCATCAGATATGACCCATTTGGACATTTAGAGGCTCCATAGTTGCTATAGTAACACCGTCATCTTCTACAACATTGATTCACCAGTAAAACCCATGGAGTTGGATCAATGACAGTGGATGGAGACACTGGGTTTGTGTTCAGTTAATGATAGATTTTTCTGAAAAAGATACTTTTTCTTCAGTTTTCTCTATTTTTGATTAAATAAAATAACCTTTGAATTTACTCTGCGCTTTTATGAACATCTACATGATCAGTGAATTGAATATAGGAAAATACTTGATTTACACTTAACTAGAAAAGCACTCGGAGAGCGCAGACTTCCGCCAAGGCAGATCAGTCCCCCCCCCCCCCCCCCCCCCCCGATCACAACCAAAATTTAATCATTTGTGGCATTTTTTTAATATACATATATACATATATATATATATATATATATATATATATATATATATATATATTTTTTTTTTTTTTTTTTTTTTTTTTTTTTTTTAATCATTTTTTATGACAGCGGTGTCAAACATGCGGCCCGGGGGCCAAATGCGGTCCGCCAAAGGGTCCAGTTCGGCCCCTAGGATGTTTGTGCCAAGTGCAAAAATTCCACAGTCTTGAATTGAATTAAGCAAAAAGGATTTAGCTTGAATTAAAGAAAAAATCTTGAATTAAGCCAGAAAAAAAATCTTCAATTAAGTAAAAAAAATCAATTAAGCCAAAATTTAGCAAAAAATCTTGAACTAAGCCAAAAAAAAAAAAATTTCAATTAAGTAAAAAAAAAAAATCAATTAAGCCAAAAAAAATCTCAAATTTAGCAAAAAATCTTGAATTAAGCAAAAAAAAAAAAAAAATCTTGAATTAAGCCAAAAAAAATCTAGAATTAACAACTTTTTTTTTTCTTTGTATTAGTGCAAAAAATAACATTAAATTATGAAAATATTCACATTTACAAACTATCCTGTAACAATAAAATGTGAATAACCTGAACAAATATGAACAACCTGAAATGTCTAAAGAAAATTAAGCACAATTTTAACTATTTTCTGCCTGTTCCTCAGTGTTTAGTGTCTTTGTAGATCTGATCCATAATGCACATGGAGAAATGATAACTTGAGGCATAATATAGTTAAAATTACACTAAATTTTCTTACGTTTTTTAATTTAAATTTCAGTTTTTTCAGGGGTTTTTTTTTTGTTTTTGTTTTTTTATATTTTATAAAAGTAAGTATTTTCATAATTTAATGTTTTTTTTTTACACTAAAACAAAGACAAAAATTTGGAGTTGTCATTATTTAAAGGTTATTCTGTTATAATTTTTCTGGTCCGGCCCACTGCAGATCAAATTTAGCTGAATATGGCCCCTGAACTAAAATGAGTTTGACACCCCTGTTTTATGGCATTTGATGTCCTATACGTAAGCATTTTCATCCTTTTTCACGTGTTATTCAGCGCCATTTGATCACGTGTCAATGTACGCCAAGATCTCCGGTTTACATATTCGTAACTGCTAACCCTAACCACTAATCGCGTGGTATTTTACACGACGTGAACATACACACGGAAAGCTTGCAATGCGTACAGATAACACACCGATTAAAAGTATCATGTTATCAGTACGCAATTCATGATATCACGTTGCATTATAAGTAAATGGCAGGCGAAAACAAATTTTAAAAACCCATAAAACAGTTGAACTTTGACCAACTGTTCCCAAAATGTAACTGTTGTAATTATCCAAATTACATCCAAAAATAACGAAGTGAGACTCTCGGTTAAAAAATATGCATTCATTTTTACTGCGCGCGGCAACCTGAAAACTCACATACAACTTTTCACAACTTGTGGCATACATACATCTTACTTCCTATACTTCTTGGGTAATACTATGCCTCATGGGAAATGTAGCTTTTTTAATCTTAGCATTTACTATGGCTTATTTTAACACAACTTTTAACATAAATCACAAATGAAATATACTGTATGTTTGTACTCGGAAATAAATTAACTGCAATTACATATGCATCACGAAATTTTAATAAATACAAAGACAAATTACTTGTACTTTATCTTTCCAGTAACCACATCTATTCTGGGTCACTGGAAATCTATAAACCCAATCTGGTATGAATTCAACCAATAGTTTTGCTGCTAGACCCCTTTAGTTCTAACAGCCCGCCGGCAGGCCGAAAAAATTATATTAATATTCATCTACTATAAAAATATAATAAATCAGGACAAATGATGTTGTTTTCAACTTTTGCTTAAAGTTTAGACCCTAATATTAATAAAAGTACATCAAAAGTGTATTTTAGTGCAAACTTTAATGTTCAAACATGATTTTTAATCTTTGTGGGGTGAAATATACGCTATTAAAAATCTCTGTCACAAACAATTAATTTATGCATATCATCGTCAATCCAGCCGAAAAAAAACAGGCGAAGATAAAAAATTCTAATTTCTCTTTTGGTTTGTTCCAGTTTACTCAGGCACAGTAATAGATACAATATTTTAGACAATGGGAATAGATTCTGTGAGGTCCCTAAACGTCCATAGACATCAAGAACATCCATATGAACCTTATTATAATAAGTATTATAAGTAATTCTTCATTTACTTTGGGTATGTCTTTTTAGGTGTTTTTCCCCTGAAAATATGGTCAGGGTCAAACAGGTTAACAAACAAACAAACAAAACAAACAAACCAAACCAAACCAAAAACAATATCCCTTACTTCCCCTTCAGGGGGCAGGGTAATAAAAGACTTTTAAGAGTTTTTTAGACCCCACAGGAACTCTGTTATAACACAGTTTTTGCCAGACAGGTTTCTCAATATCACAGCCTCAACATAACAAGTGGATGTCTCCCACATATAAGTTTCCAGATGTTGGTTGTTTTTGTTGAATGAATTGTAATCCAACTGTCAACAAGAGTCAACAATGTTTTTTTTTTTTTTTCAGTGACTATATAAAAATGAAGTCTGAAGTGTATACCCACAGTGGATTGTGCAGGATATCAAACACCAGAGTGTATCCTAGCATTGTTTGAACATGTGGTTTGGTTGTTGTTGCCTAATGCTGAACGGCTTTATCATGTTTTTGTCCAAAAGTTTAATAAAAGCTATAGGCCAATCTTACATTTTTCCTCAAGAACATATAAAAGTAATTCAACCATACTTTTGAAATGTGTTGCATTTACCTCAAGGCAACTCAGCAGGCACCGGGCCCTGGATAATCATGTTTTTGCATTTCTTGAATTTTCAAGGTGCCACTGTGAAGGTTTCTCCAACATCTAGGTGAGAATGTATTCATTAGGAGTCACAATCAGGCAAGGTTAGAAGAATGTGAAAGTGTTATGTATGTGCCTGATGATTGCCCGTCTACTTCTGCAGAAAACCCACGAAATAATCTTTGTACTTCAAAAAAAACTTTAATATGAGGAAAAATGAGGACCTTGGCTGAATTTAGGTGCATTGTACTGGTCCTAGGGTCCATATTATAAATAATTATAGTTCATTATTTTTAGCCAAAAACATCTCTGCCTTGTCTACAACATACTGTAACTGAGCAAATGCATAAACCTGTAGTTCCCAGACTGGCCACTAGAGGCTGGATCCAAAAGGGAGTTGGTCACCATAGAATATGTTAAAATTGCTATATTTTACAGAAGAAATGCATAAGTTTACAGATTGAGAGAAAATGGATTTGGGATCCATCTACAGCTTTATGCTGGAGAAATTGTGGTAAAACAGATGACCATACACATGTATTTTGGGACTGTCCGAGCTTGTTTATATACTGGAAAAATATCAAAGAAGAAATTGAAAGAATTGTAAAAAGAGAAGTCCCTTCAAATGTTTTGTTCTATTTACCTGAAGTCATACCGGTCAATGATTTTAATGCAGAGCAGAGATATATTTGACATATTTTACTATTGATTGCTAAAAAAATAGTAACAGTAAATTGGAAGAGTGTCAAATCACCAACGGTAATAGAATGGAAACAAAGACTGAAACAAGTGTACACTATGGAAAGAATGACCGCATCACTACAAATGAAAATGGATCTTTTTAAGCGGAGATGGCACATGGTCGAAGACTATTTGTATAATTAAACTTTTTGGGTTGTTGACGAGAATTGCTCTTATAAGCCCTGACATGAGGTGTTTTGTGTTTATATAGATGTGTGCATATGTATACAAATATATGAATATTTCGATATTTGGCAATACTACAACTATAGATGTAGTATAATATTTGTAACAATAATAATACTATGTGGTGTATTTTTTTTTTTTTTTTTATTAATGTCTTGTCTCAGATGTTTTGTTCTGTTTTATATTGTGCAAAAATCTAAATAAAAAGTTTAAAAAAAAAAAAGAAAATGGATTTGGTCTCTAATACTACTTTCTCTTTTCACCTGTTATGAATAAGGATGCACCGATACCAGTACAAGTTGTGGTTATCGGCCTGATACTTAGCGGGTGTAGTAATACTTGATTAACTGAGAAACGCTCATTCTAACACATTAAATGTCAGTAGCAGCACTTTGTTGCAGTCAGACTAATGACAACGACAATAAAGCGCATTTACAAAAGTAACTAAGAACTGGAATGGTATTATTAAGTACTCATATCGGTACTCGGTATCGGCAAGTAATCAAATGTAAGGGTTTTTTTTTTGTTTATTTGATAGGGACAGACACAAAAGACATAGACCAACTGTAACACAACAATCCCATCCATGCATCATAGTGCTTATAGCAAAGCTAATTTGCAGCACCGGTCTCTAGATAGGCTTTTATGAAAAGTTAAAATACAGAGAGGAATGGAGAGACAATGACCTTTTACATACTTGTACTTGTTGAAAAAAGTGGTATCGGTGAATCCCTAGTTATGAACTGTACAACTTTTTAATAGAATTCCTTGAAAAAAAGTGTAATGTCAGTGTTTTCTTATATTCAGTTTACTGATCACATACATTTTCATAAAAGTTAAACAAATGAAAGTGAGTAAACATGTATTTTTCAGATAAATACAGGGTGGGGAAGCAAAATTTACAATATTTTGAGGCAGGGATTGAAAGACAGTGTATGACCAATTAGTTTATTGAAAGTCATGAGAATTTATTTGCTACAAGAAAATTGACAATAGAAAATGTTTTTATTCTATGTGTCCTCCTTCCTTCTCAATAACTGCCTTCACACGCTTCCTAAAACTTGCGCAAGTGTTCCTCAAATATTCAGGTGACAACTTCTCCCATTCTTCTTTAATAGTATCTTCCAGACTTTCTGGTAATAGTTTTGCTCATAGTCATTCTCTTCTTTCCATTATAAACAGTCTTTATGGACACTCCAACTATTTTTGAAATCTCCTTTGGTGTGACGAGTGCATTCAGCAAATCACACACTCTTTGACGTTTGCTTTCCTGATTACTCATATGGGCAAAAGTTTCTGAAAAGGTATGGATAATAGTGTTAGGTATGATTATGACATCAATATATGTTTGGTTTCAAAACAATTGACGTAGTGCCTGCTGAGAAAAAACAACTAAATGTTCATTGTAAATTTTGCTTCCCCACCCTGTATATATCATCAGGGGTGGACTGGGACAAAAAAGCAGCCTGGGAATTTGTACCTGACCGGCCCACTCTCCAGGGGGTGTGGATGGAGTGGTAATAGTTAGCCGAAAAAATGTCCTGTCCCATAAAATATTTATATTATTTAAGTTGTTGTCGAAAATTAACGTTTATTTGTAACATAATATAGCAAACTATTACATGATCAAAAACATTAATTTTAGCAAAAAAAAAAAAAAAAATCTCCGTTTTGAATGTCTTGGGTTGCCACAAATTTGTGATGTTAAAATGGGGTCAGGAGCCAAAAAAGGTTGGGAACCACTGAAGTAGCCTATAAAACACTGGAAACCACATTAAAGGCTGGCCCAGCTGCACCAGTACTCACTCTGTTGTGGGCCGTCGAGGCATTGGCAACAGCAGGTTTTTTTCCCTCTCACTGGCCACAGCGGCCCACTGGGAAAACTCCCAGTTCTCCCGATGCCCAGTCCGCCCCTGTATATCATTAACTGAACATGAAACATGTGTCTACAAACAAGCTATGTGGGTGTTATTGGTGATTCAGTGTCGCTGAAGATGACAGTGTTTATGTATTCAGTTCAGAGCCTCTGAACATCTGAAAATCACAAACCATACGCCACAGAGAAGCTGAGAAACTGGAGTTTACCTGAATTATTTACATGTATTGAAAGGATTATTGGTTAAAACATTTCAGATCAGTAGATTAGGTTTTGGCTGCCAATGGCTGCTTAGATCTTTGAGCGATAATGTAATTTTGTTCATTGTAATAGTTTATGAATGCCCGTATTTTCTGAAAATGCAGTCAGTTATCATGATAATTGTAATTTTTCTTTAATTAACTGAGGAAAATATGAATATAGCATATATCACAGGTGTCAAACATACGGCCCGGGGGACAAATCCAGCCCGCCAAAGAGTCCAGTCTGGCCCCTGGGATGAATTTGTGAAATGCAAAAATTACACTAAGATGTTAACAATAATGTTAGTTCAGGTTCCACATTCAGACTAATTCAATCTCAAGTGGGTCATAGTAACCTATAAATACTCACAAGTCCAAATTTTTCTCTTTGTAAATGTAAATGTTTTCATGTATTTACACTAAAACAAAGTATAATATTGAACAAAAATATCTGAATAACCTGAACAAATACCAACAATCTGAAATGTCTTAAGTGAAGTAAGTACAATTTTAACTATATTCCACCTGTTACTAAATGTTTTGTGTATTTGTAGACCGACTGTGATCTGTAAGTTATAATGTACATGTGTAAATGATAAACTGAAGTAGAATATTGTTAAAATTACAGATTTTTTTCAGTTTGTTCATGTTATTCACATTGTTTGAAAGGATAGTTTGTAGATGCAAATATTTTCATAATTTAATTTGACTTTTTTCACTCTAAAACAGAGAAAAAATTGGAGTTGACATTATTTATCCACTATAAACAAAAAGTTAAGGATATTTCTTTTTTTTTCCTTTTTACATTTTTTTTTGTCATTTTTGCCATTTGTAAATAAAACTGTCTGGTCATTAAAAAAAATGTGTTTCGATTCAATTCACACACAAAAAAGTAAAAAGCACTGTGCAAGAATTCCAACTGAAAAAAAAAGCCCAAAATTAAAAATATCCTTAACTTTTTGTTGGTAATGTATATTATTATAGTATTATTTTACTGGTTCGGCCCACTTCAGATCAAATTTGGCTGAATGTGGACCCTGAACTAAAATGAGTTTGACACTCCTGGTAAATATGTAAACAGCATTTGAAACGCATCAGATTGGATTTTTTTCCCCAACATGTAATGTCAACATAAAAAGCATAAATTTATACTGTCTACAAACCTATGTAATGCAATCATTTTTTTTTTTTTTAAATATATATTTTAAAAGTAGATTTACAATCTTTCTTAACCTGTTAAACCCTGACCATATTTTCAGGGGAAAAACGCCTAAACAGACATACCCAAAGTAAATGAAGAATTACTTCACAATAATAAGGTTCATATGGATGTTCTTGGTGTCTATGGACATTTACAGACCTCACAGAATCTATTCCCATTGTCTAAAATATTGTATCCATTACTATGCCTGAGTAAACTGTAACAAACTAAAAGGGAAATTAGAATTTTTTATCCTCGCCTGTTTTTTTCGGCTGGATTGACGATGATATGCATAAATTAATTGTTCATTTCGTAGCGTATATTTCACCCCACAAAGATTAAAAATCATGTTTGAACATTGAAGTTTACACTAAAATACACTTTTGATGTACTTTTATTAATATTAGGGTCTAAACTTTGAGCAAAAGTTGAAAAAAAAACATCCATTGTCCTGATTTATTATATTTTTATAGTAGATGAATATTAATATAATTTTTTCGGCCCGTGGGCAGGGTGGTAGGGCTAACTGCTTCATGTCTTTCCTTTCCAGCCTAGTTTTGTTTAGTGCTGCAATAGTGTTTTAATTTGACGTACTAAATAGCATATATAGACAGTCTTCAAACTGCAAAAACAAAACCCCAATTACTCATCCTCACAGAACTGCATTTAAAACACTGACCCATCCTTCGCATTTCTAATTAGAATAAGCCTGTGCAGTCTCCATCTCTTACCACTATGTTGTCAATAACACCAGAGGTGGGGAGGCTTGTTAGCATGCTCCACCTGTGGCCTCAGATACATGCCTACTGTTTCATGTCAGGTCACCTAAAGGGAGAAGAAGTAGCTGATACACCCCCGCACCCCCTCCCAGACACCGCAGCAAGACACCAGTTGATCAAAAGCGGTTGTAGCAGCATATGCAAAAGAAATTCTCAAACACCCACTGCTATTTTCTAGAAATCAGGATAAATCTGCTGACAGCACCTGCCCCACCTAGTTCAGTAATGCAGATGAGTACAGCTGTAACACAGTGAAGTGGAGAAAAAGGCTGCAGAACAGTAGTCATGGGACATCCCTGTTAGTGTTTTTTATGCTGAACCATCTTTTATCTCCATTATGTCTCATATACATAGGTCCAGTTGTGTTATAAGCCAGGGACATACCCAAGGACCACAAGATGGACTTTGAGCACTGAAATGGGCTTGAAATAAAGTCATAACAATGTAATTATTGTTATGATCATTGCAAACATTGCAGCTATGTTCCATAAAGAAAACACAACCAAGAAATGAGTTCCAGTGGGGAAGCGTTGGATAAGGTGGTCTTCCTGACAGCCAAGATGGTGGAATGTTTAACAGAGACAAAAAAAGTAACCCAACTTACTTAAATACAACACAGATTTGAACATGAGTATCACACTGTGTAAGTCATATTCATTGGCTGACGTTCTGTGTGGCTACGCCCTCATTGGTTGATATTCTGTGATCCTGCACTCTCATTGGCTGACATTCTTTGTTCCTGCACTCTCACTGGCTGATGTTCTGTGTAGCTGCACTCTCATTAGCTGACATTCTGCATAGCTGCACTCTCATTGGTTGATGTTCTGTGTAGCTGAGCTCTCATTGGCTGACGTTCTTTGTCCCTGCACTCTCATTGGCTGATGTTCTGTTTAGCCGTGCTCTCATTGGCTGACGTTCTGCATAGCTGCACTCTCATTGGTTGATGTTCTGTGTAGCTGAGCTCTCATTGGCTGACGTTCTTTGTCCCTGCACTGTCATTGGCTGGCGTTTTTTTTTTTTTTTTAGCTGCGCTCTCATTGGCTGATGTTCTGCATAGCTGCACTCTCATTGGTTGATGTTCTGTTTAGCTGTGCTCTCATTGGCTGATGTTCTGTGTAGCTGTGCTCTCATTGGCTGATGTTGTGTGTAGCTGCGCTCTAACTGGCTGATGTTTTTTTTTAGCTGCACTCTCATTGGCTGACGTTCTACATAGCTGCGGTCTCATTGGTTGATGTTCTGTGTAGCTGAGCTCTCACTGTCTGACGTTCTTTGTCCCTGCACTCTCATTGGCTGACTATATTTTTTTTTTTTAGCTGCGCTCTCATTGGCTGACGTTCTGCATCGCTGCACTCTCATTGGTTGATGTTCTGTGTAGCTGAGCTCTCATTGGTTGACGTTCTTTGTCCCTGCACTCTTATTGGCTGATGTTGTGTTTAGCTGCGCTCTCATTGGCTGACGCTCTGTTTAGCTGTGCTGTCATTGGCTAACGCTCTGCTCTCTCCTGATTGGACAGGTTGGCCAACAGGTAGAGGACTAAGTCTCCGACTCATTGGATGACCTGCTGCGGGGGTGTGTGTGTGTGTCATCACCTTATCGATATCTGGGGAAAGGTGCGTATCAATAACTGATCAATACTCAATGACCGCTTTGTCGTCCCCGCCCCCCCCCCCCGGCATCCTGGGGTTCTGTCCCTGTCCCCTGGTGTCCCCCAGCACCCCCCCCCCGGCATCCCCTGGTTCCGTCCCTGCCCCCCAGCTGTCCCCCAGTTCTGTACCTGTGTTGGTGTTCTTGGTGCAGTATTGCAAAAATAATGGGGCTTGTGAGCATTGCAGTATGCAAATATATTGAATTAGACCCCCCCCCCCCCAAAAAAAAAAAATATGAACAGAGAATAATACTGCCGGTTAGTCTATATGTTTTCATCTATAGTGAAATGGCAGACACTGGAATCTTTTTCACCTTTATGGCTTAAGTTCAAAAACAAACTTGCAATTACTACTTATCACCAATAGAGGGGCGCCATAGACAGCAAAACAATTTTTTTTTTTTTTTTTTTTAATGTACTTCAACTCCAAAGCAGCCCTAGACCATCAGCCACATCTGAACCAGTGTAATAATACTGACTGCAGGAGAAGACAGAGGACAATCAAAATGCCATTCAATCATGTCTCATCACACTGATATCACAGAACATGCAGTACTTTATCAGGTCCCTGTTCCCAAGACGTGAACATGGAGACGCTTATATGTGACTCACTGCCCTTGTGAATTCAGAAAGCCAAAAACAGGAGCAATTTGTATGGACTACAGTGTTCCCGTAGACATTTATTAACAGTATTAGTTATGGATTCATATAAAAGAACAGATTTTTACAAGTGGTAGTATTATTTTATGACTATTACTCCCAGGGGAAGCAAATAGCTAAGAGGGTACATGACTTCTAAATGTGTATGTGCTTTAAAAAGTGAGGGGAGAAATTGGTACTTGGCTAAAATTGTACAAGAAATATTGTGGCCAAGCTTGTTGAGTTAAAGACAAATTTAAAAAGTAACTACACCCATATACAGTCGCGGAAAAAAAATATTAGACCATCAAAAGTCATTAAAAACAATGGCTATGCATTCAAGTACTAACTCCTGTGTGTATCATGTGACTAAAACAGACAGAAAAGAAAACATGGAATGTCTAAAAGCACTGTTTTGGTCAGTACAATACCATAGATATTGATGTAAGAACTGAAGTGATTTTGGTTATTATCAAGAAAACATGGAAAATTAATAGTGGATAAAATTTACTAAGGAGGTCAAATGAGTGGCCATTTTTGTCAAAAAAAAAAGTTGCAAGAAATGCATAGAATTCTGTTGAAATAATGCTAATACATTTGTGCACAGACTACTGATATTATTTGACAGTGGAAGCTCTATTTTCATAAATATTGGATTTGGAATAGCACGTGTATGTGAAAACTTTTGCTGGTGGACGGACGTGACATTACCCATGATGCTCTTGTCAGTACCAGTACTTTATTAGGAATAAACTTATATATTTACTATTTCTAATTCTCCTCTTATTCATAAATGTTAGTATTGTGGATCTAAAACAATAACAGCTGACACAAAAACACAAAATGTGTCAGTGGACGGATGTGACATGGTTGTTACAGATCCCATCATACTGATGCTCGGCAGCCATGTCACCGTTTACACTAATGATCCCTGTGCAAAAACTAGGATCAGAATTATTTATTGTAGAGTTTATCATCATACTAAAGAGGAAATAACAATATAGAATTGTTATTTCTTTAAAAAATGCTTATTATTAGAAAACTGTTGATTTCAAAAGTGATGTGTGACATTCTTAATGTATGTATTGGCGTAACATAAGCAGGATGGATCAGCACCATACTCCATATTGCAACCTGTAAAAATAAAACATGTGATATGTAGGATAGAATCTGGTAAGAAAAACTGGGGAATCTAAAAGAATAGAATATTTGTTTTTCAGGTAAATTCAGTTCAAATATAACTTGTCCATTTGTGACATGAAAATATGGCATTAATTGTGATGAAACTGGACATTTTTGAGCTGAAAACATAGTTCATATGACCATCAACATGTTGCAACAGAACTGAAATCCTGTCAATTTGCAGAACTTGCATTTACCAACACAAAGTTCCTTTGGGGATTTACTTGCATTGATTTCTTATGCACAAAGACAGAAATAAGACCTCTAAGCAAATTTTAGCCGATAGATATCAGCTCTGAAATTAAACTCTTATGAGCTATTTTTGTTGTTATCATTATATTTGTCCAAAACGAATGTACCTTTAGTTGTACCAGGCATTAAAATGAACAAGAAATTGAAGAAAACAAGGGTGGACTAATAATTTTTTCCGCGACTGTATATTGTGTTGTAAATATGCATAGTGCCTGCCCTCTACTGGTTGAAACCCAGATATTACAACAGAATTTTACCAATGGCTGATCTGGTGAACTATGTGGTAGCAGCTTTCATCACCACTCTTCAGAAGGAGCTGAATAGAACATAGAACACTGATGATTTTTTTGTATCAAACAAATGGTGTGGCGGCAAGGAACCCTAGCAGTGGAAACGCTGGATACTGTGGCATATTTGCCTCATTGCATTGTGGGTACTTGACATTTTAATCATTGTGTTCTGTTTTATGTGCAGGGGTTCAAGGGGGGGTTATTTTAATATTTATTTATGTTATTGTGTCTGTTCTACAATGTTTATTGGCCTTTTTATGTTTATTTTTATTATCAATATTAATAAATGGTGGCATAATTCAAATTAAATTTTTAAAAATGCTTGCCTTTTACCATTGACTCTGATGCAATTTTTTGATCATAACTGGAAGTGGCAGGACCCCACCCTTTTATAATAACTACTTGTTTATTGATTTATAGAATGACGTGGCCTGGCATAATCAAATTTGGCCTGCCACATGCTCAAAACAACTAAAACTATTCAAATTTGCCACACAAAGCATTTGTTTGTATTTAAACATAAGGTAAATCCAACAAAAAATACTTGAATAGATAATTAAATATAGTCTATTTAAGTGGAAAGATGATACAAATGAATTAGAGGAACAAAACATGGCAAAATGTACAGTATATTATCACTAGGGTTACGCCTGAACAGATTTAGCCGTTTACTATGATACATATCGTTAGCCTCATAGCATAATTGCCTATAAGTCATATTTTTATGTGATATCTGCATAACTGTACTTTCCTAACACTGCTGCTTCATTTTTCATCAGTGGTTATGACCTGAAAAAATATGACATTTAAAATTATGCTATGAAGATAACAATATGAAAAAAAATCATTGGGGCAAGTTTCATTTCTGTTTTCAACCACATTCAATGACAGTGACTTTGTTTTTGTTCCTGTAACTCTGAGATGACTGTTTATGATGAGCAGCTCTGCCTTTCTACTTACAGACTGAAGCTGCTATTCCCTAAATATTAACCGAGTTAAGATGTGCAACACTCCAGAATCAGTAGTCTGACCTCAGACGTTCAGCTCCACAGTGAGTTTTGTCCTCCAGAAACTACACAAATCATTTTTAGATTTCAGTTTTTGGTGAAGTGTGGAGGTTTCAGAGTTCACCACACACACACACACACACACACACACACACACACACGGTTGAGAACCACAGGTGTAGGTCATGAAAGAATAAGAACTGTAAGCTCCATCACACAGGGCCATTGGATAATTTTAGTCGTGGCCAAAGATGTGAAATCAGAGACACACTGACCAACAAAACAAAACCAGTACATCTTTGAATCCATGTGATGACCTTGCACCAAGATTTTCTGTCAAGCTGCTCCTGATTTATCACCTTTGGAAAGATAACGGAGACCATTTGACTGAGGGAGGGAAAGAAACCTGAGCACCTTCAATGGCAGCTCTCTGCTCCTGTTGTACTAAGGACTAGAGCAGCGGTTCCCAACCTTTTTTGACCCCATTTTAACATCACAAATTTCCAGCGACCCCAGACATTTTTTTACCAGAATTAATTTGTTTTTCTTCATGTAATAGTTTGCCATACTATGCTGCAAATAAATGGTAATTTTAGATGACATTTAGGCTATATAATAATAATAATAATAATAATAATAATAATAATAATAATAATAATAATAATAATACTATAATGCATGTTCTGTGTCTGTCCGGCGTCCTGTCCATGTCCGATCGATGTTGCAGCACAGGAGGACATTTGTACGGGTTTTCCTCAACCTTCACAGGCCCAATCGCCACCAAACTCGCCAAATAAATAGAAACATTACCTGAATATCTACTAGGCACAATTTTATGTCCGTATTCAAATGTTATGAGGTATGCTGGGCGATTTTAACAGGGTCCCAGCTCACCACAGACAGGGTCCCAGCTCACCTTGGACTAAGTCTGAGCCCACCACAGACCGTCACACGCCTGATTGCCACCAAACTCGCCAAAGGAATAGAAACGTTCCCTGACTATCTACTACGCACAATTTTATGTCCGTATTCAAATGTTGTGAGGTATGCTGGGCGATTTTAGCCTCTCATGCTAACGTACAATGCCACCACGGGTACAGTGCCACTAGTGTTGATAATGCACCTTTTTGGTGTCTGCTTCTCAGTTTGGAGATGTCTGAGCGGGGCCAAATGGGCGAAGAAATTTTTCCATTCTCTGTTCGGTCCAGTTTTCTGACTGCGACTGTGTCTGGGCAGGTTGAAGTGTAGTAACGCACATGGTCACATGATCGGGTCAATCAAGATATGCCCTCTCAGATATTATATCCTGCATTTTATTTGAACTTGATTTTTGTTAGGAAAAGTGTGTGGTGTTTTGAATCATTAAAAAATATTTTTTTATTAGTAATTTTTTTTTCCCAATCACTAGAAATTTCAGGCGACCCCAAGGCTGAAAAACACTAGGCTAGATACTGTGTGTGTGTGTGTGTGTTAGAATGGGTAAAATAATAATGTGAGTTAACCTTTAACCTTCAGAAAGACCATCATAGTACATGTGAAGGCGTGAAGTTTCCCAACTCTAGTATTTGAAGTTGCTTTTGCTTACAAAGAGGAAGTGATAAGATCTGCTTTTTGATTGTAACATCCATCAGATCTAGTATTAGCTTCACTTTGGACCACTAAGTCCATGAAATATGTATTGTGATTGTACATCTAATAACGTTTGAGACAAAAAGGTGTCTTATCTCAAAGTGGCTCCAGATGGTATTTTAAAACATCTGTTGTTCAAAAATAAGACACATGGAACAAAGGCAGAGCAGATGCAGCTTTGCCCCCTACATTTATTTTCATATTCATAATCTTATTCTTCAGAGGTATCTGGAATTGCGACTTAGGGGGGGTATCTAAAATATGCCTCAAAAAATGTTCAAAGAGATTTCTAAGAGGAGTTTAATCACTCTTTCCTCAGTTATTTCCATCTTATCAAACAAAGTCAAACAACTAATTGATTGTTGTGTGACACTGCAGCGAACCCTGAAGCTGTGTTCACGGAGCAGCGGGTGTCTCAGTTTGGATTATCGACACAACCGAGTCAATCCAGGGTCACGTTATAAAATGAGCAGCAGCAGGTATGGACCAGAGTTGAAATGGGGAGAGAAGTTGGCATTGTGTTCGATATTAATTATAAAGTCAAGGCCCTTCGGTCATTAGGGGACATAGATGTTCAATTTTTCAGTCTATGCAGAGTTGAAGTACACAGCACAGTTGTGAGTAACTTCTGTTCATAAAAATAAATGTGCAGAAGCCTATGTAATGAGCTGATACTGTCCTGCTCATGTGTGAACATTGCTGATGTGAAGCTGCTACTACATCGAGCTTCCCTTTTATAATAGCCATCAATAGAAGAATGTTATATTATCATCTACAATTGATTCACACCCAGTTGAATTTGGGCAAATTCACAGAATCATCATTCGGCTAACAGTTATCATGACAACTGTAAACAGTGTTCGGCATGGGACATAAATCCACTCTATTCTATTTTTTCTGAATATTTCTTGTTTCTGGTGTTTAGTAAAACTCATTGTGCACCTAAAAAGTACATAAGATTGTCATGATGAACAGGTTTATTAACATAATAATAGTAATAATAATAATAATAATAATAATAATAATAATAATAATAATAATAATTAAAGCTGCAAGCAGCGTTGGGCGGGACTTCACACCGGGCGTTCCGCCTCCCATGTGTTCCGCCTCCCGTGACCGTCGACACCTCAGCTCCAATCATACCTCTCCGTCCCGATACCAGCTCCCACCCTTTTGTGTCCATCATCCTTACATCCCTACAGAACACCAGCAGCCCTCTGCTGAAATCACCATCACTTTTTAATGAGGCTTTTATTCTGGAAAAACCCTACTGTATGTATGTGTGTGTATGTGCAAGTGTGTGAGAGAGACAGAATCAGTCTGAATGAATTGAAATTATACAAACAGTTGAGCATAAAAGTCATGATTTACCACATTTAAGGCTTTTAGTTTGAAAAACCCTATTGTGTGTGCATGTGTGTGTGTCTGTGAGAGAATAATTTTTAATGAACTAAAACTGTAGAAACAGTTGGGCGTTTGGCATAAAAATGGAGAAGTTATTTAATAGTCATGCTGTAGCATTTCTAATAAGGCTTTTATTGTGAAAAACTCTACTCCATGTACTCTGTAATGTGTGCAAAATGTCAAATATCCAATAATAATAATAATAATAATAATAATAATAATAACAATTAAAGCTGAAAGCAGCATTAGGCGGGACCTCACACCAGACGTTCCACGTCCTGTGACCGTCGACACCTCAGCTCCACTCACACCTGTCCATCCCGATACCAGCTCCCACCCTTTTGTGTCCATCATCCTTACATCCCTACAGAACACCAGCGACCGTCTGCTGAAATCACCATCACTTTTTAATGAGGCTTTTATTCTGGAAAAACCCTACTGTATGTATGTGTGTGTATGTGCAAGTGTGTGAGAGAGACAGAATCAGTCTGAATGAATTGAAATTATACAAACAGTTGAGCATAAAAGTCATGATTTACCACATTTAAGGCTTTTAGTTTGAAAAACCCTATTGTGTGTGCATGTGTGTGTGTCTGTGAGAGAATAATTTTTAATGAACTAAAACTGTAGAAACAGTAGAGCGTTTGGCATAAAAATAGAGAAGTTATTTAATAGTCATGATGTAGTATTTTTAATAAGGCTTTTGTTTTGAAAAACTGTACTCCATGTACTCTGTAATGTGTGCAAAATGTCAAATATCCAATAATAATAATAATAATAATACATCCCACTTATATAGCACTTTTTTGGACACTCAAAGATGTTTCACAATAAACAAAACAAAAAGAGCAAAGACAACAAAGGGGCTCAAGAAAATGCCAGTTTGAACAGGTGAGTTTTGAGTTGTGATTAGAAGTTTTGTATTGAGTCCAAGTTCCATAAAAACATAAAACATAAACATCAAAATAAAAAAAAAAATACATGCGAATGAAACAAAACCCGTGATTGAAAACAGCAGAGTGAAGTGGGTGATCGTGGTGGTGAGTCTGGGTTATGGAGATATGAAAGTCTGAGAGTCTGTGGAGGGCTGTGGTGGTCTGTGGAGCAGCAACGATCTGGCACCGGACTGGAGCAGGGGAGTCCCTTATACGGAGCCCTGATGGAGATCTGCTGCAGGTGCAATGCCAGCAGGTGAAAATGATAATGAGTCTGAGGAAGGGGTCGGCGGTAATGCACGAACGCACAGTGATGAAGATAAAAAGTACTTATTGTTGCTGTAACACTCAGATTATCTCTGAAAAGTTAGTTCTCTAACTTATTACCTCTGCCAAGGAGGTTATGTTTTTGTCAGGATTTGTTTTCTACCTCCACCAGGAGGTTTTGTGATCACTTTGCTTTGTGTGTTTGCGTACGTGCGTGTTTGTTTGTTAGCAAGATAACTCAAAAAGTTGTGGACGGTTTTCATGAAATTTTCAGGAAATGTTGATACTGGTGCAAGGAAGAAATGATTAAATTTTGGTGTTGATGGGGGGGGGGGGGGGGGCAGATCTGTCTTGGCAGAGGTTTGCGCTCTCCAAGTGCTTTTCTTGTTTGTTTGTTTGTTTGCAACATAACTGAAAAAGTTATGGACTGATTTGGATGAAATTTTCAGGAAATGTTGATACTGGCACAAGGAACAAATGATTAAATTTTGGTGGTGATGGTGGGGAGGGGGGGGGCTGATCTGCCTTGGCGGACGTCTGTGCTCTCCAAGTGCTTTTCTAGTTTAGTATAAATCTGGTATTTTCCTGTATTTAATTCACTGATCATGTAGATGTTCATAAAAGCTCAGAGTAAATTCAAAGGTTTTTTTTAAATCAAAAACTGAAGAAAAAGTATCTTCTTCAGAAAAAATCTATCATTAACTGAACACAAACCCAGTGCGTCCATCCACTGTCATTGATTCAACTCCATGGGTTTTACTAGTGAATCAATGTTGTAGAAGATGACAGTGTTACCATAGCAACTATGGAGCCTCTAAATGTCCAAATGGGTCATATCTGATGACCAAGAAAAGATGACGAACTGTATTTGACACCAGTTATTTACATATACTGATAGGTTTTAGTGGATCAACAGGTATTGAACAGTTTAGATCAGTAGATGTTTTTGATCAGCGGTTGATGTTTGGGTCTTTATTGGTAAAAACTCTGAAATTTAACCTGTTGTTTTTTCTTTCAATACATTTTTATGGCACAACAAAAAGGAGGATAAGATATTTGAAAAAAACAAACAAACAAAGACAACATGCTCAACTGAAGTATATGAAACTCAACATTAGTTTGTTTCCTTTGTGACAGCAACTAGTCATAACAAAATAAGTATTCCTTCAAAATAGCCAAAGAGGCACAGTCCTGCCCCTTTGGGATTTACATTTAGAAAAAAAAAAAAAGAATGGTAGTCAATCAAAAAAGTTATTTATTTATTTATTTATTTATTTATTTATTTTACATTCTTTTTAAATTTTGCCAATTTTTTGGTCAGTTTAAAAGATCAGTATACTAGTTAAGAAAAAAAAGTAGTAAAGCTTGAACTGCCTAGTTTTGTGTGAAACAGTGCAGTGGACTACATCTCTTCTAGCAAATGATGCATGTAATCAACCTAATAATAGATAAGGTTTCTATAGTGTTTTTCAAGGCACCCAAAGCACTTTACATTATTGAGCCATTATTCATTCGTTCTTACGTTCACAAACACACTGGAGACAAGGTGGGGGAAGTGTCTTGCCCAAGGACACAACGGCACATGACTGGGACAGAGTGGGATTTGAACCGCCAACCTTTTGGTCACTGGATGACCCGCTCTGTCTTCTGAGCCATGGCTGCCCTTGGTTCCTCAAATACTCAGTCAAAATGATCACAGAAGGTGAAAAATCACACCTACTCTACCATACTGATGCTGCAGAACCATCTTTAGTGGCTCTGAGCAGTTTTGTAGAGTGATGAATTATGAAGACGTCACCTCCATGACTTTTACCTGTGTAGTTATGCTATTTACGTACTTTAACACGTTACAACAATCTGTAATTTTCTAGACAAATTATCTTTAAAACTACCAAACATATGTGTAAATGGTGGCATAATTCAAATTGGATTGAAAAAAATAAAAATTTGCTTGGCTTTGGCCTGGCATGTCATTCATCTTTCTCAATGTAAAATCTGTGTGGAATTGAGGGGCTTGAATCCGAATATGTAGGCGGGACTAACAGGCGCCAAGTAAACCAATCACAGATAAGATGGACGTGACGCTTTTGTCAGTGAAAGTTAAGAATACAGGGTGTAATCTGTAATTAAAACCTTATTTTTTAAATCAAACAACCGACAACAGTTGTAAAGAGATTTGTGGACTTGGAACTGACTTTGACTCGCAAAAAAAAAAAAAAAAGACTATGACTCATTGCAAAACACCCGCCCCCCAGATTTGTGATTGGTCGGTATAGTATATATCGTGCATATTTCACAATTCCAGATTGTTTCCTCAGTATTAAATACAGTGAGAAAACTGAATGTCTGGCCAGGCTAACCATCGACTATTACACAATTTTTGGGTCATAACTGGAAGTGGCAGGACCCCACCCTTCTATAATAACTACTTGTTAATTGACTTATAGAATGATGTGGCCAGGCCAATCTTTTGTTGGAACATTTGTTGAAATGACTTGAATAATTACTGTCTCCGGTCCGAGGATCTGTTATCTTTACGGGTTCCAAAAGTCAGAACAGAACTGGAAAAGAAAGCTTTTAAATATTCTACCCCCACAGCCTGGAACAACCTACAGAAGGATATTAAACTGAAGGAACTGGTGTCTTTTAATACATTCAAAGTCATTTTAAATCAACGGGAAAAGGACAAATGTGGGTGTAGATGTTTTTTCTAATTGATTGAATTGGGTTCGGCTTTGAGATGCTTTTAAGGAACATTGTTATTATACTTTTAGGGCCTTTTAAAATAATAGTGATGTTTTATGTGTATGTTCTTATCAGTTTTAAGTTTGTTTTTAGTACTGACTTTCAATATGTATATGTATATTAGTGTGGATGTATGGCTGTGATTTCCATTTTGGGTAACTTCTGCTGCTGCTGCTGCTGCTGCTGTTGTCTTGGCCAGGACACTCTTGAAAAACAGATTTTTAATCTCAATGAGCATTTGTCCTGGTTAAATACAGGGTGGGGAAACAAAATTTACAATATTTTGAGGCAGGGATTGAAAGACAGTGTATGACCAATTAGTTTATTGAAAGTCATGAGAATTTATTTGCCACAAAAAAATGTACATAATAGAAAATGTTTTTATTCTATGTGTCCTCCTTCTTTCTCTATAACTGCCTTCACACGCTTCCTGAAACTTGCGCAAGTGTTCCTCAAATATTCGGGTGAGAACTTCTCCCATTCTTCTTTAATAGTATCTTTAAGAAAGTCGACATTGCTGTGTGATGTTCTATTGGTAGCATGTTCTAAAACGCCCCAAATAGCAGAATCCAGAGGGTTTAGATCTGGGCTAGAAGGCGGCCATAAACATGATTCCCAAAAATTGCTAAAGTTGGATTTGTTGCTGTTGTCAACAAGTGTTTTGGTGTTCTTGTGTAAGATTTTAACTTCAAATCATATTTTACTGCATTTCTAACGGCCTTGTTGTCTACCTCAAGTTCAATTGCCATTTTTCTCATGGATTTGGTTGGATCCTTTAGGATTTTGGATTTGAGAGCTTTAATAAAAGCTTTGGTACGTTTTTTGTTGCTTCCTCCACTTCCAGACTTTCTTGTAATAGTTTTGCTCATAGTCATTCTCTTCTTTCCATTATAAACAGTCTTTATGGACACTCCAACTATTTTTGAAATCTCCTTTAGTGTGACGAGTGCATTCAGCAAATCACACACTCTTTGACGTTTGCTTTCCTGATTACTCATATGGGCAAAAGTTTCTGAAAAGGTATGGATAATAGTGTTAGGTATGATTATGACATCAGTATATGTTTGGTTTCAAAACAATTGACGTAGTGCCTGCTGAGAAAAAACAACTAAATGTTCATTGTAAATTTTGTTTCCCCACCCTGTAAAGGTTATAATAATCATAATAATATAAAAAAAAAAAAAAAAAAATCAAATTTGGCCTGCTACAGCCTCAAAATGATAGACCACGGGCCAGGATGGTCCCTCGTGCACCCCCCCCCCACAGTCCTATAAATTTGGTGTCATTGGATTCCTTGGGATGTCTAGATTACAAATATAACTGGTAACAGTAAAAAAATTGGGACTCACTGTGACATATTAACAGTTTTATTGACCTACTATCCATAACCCATTGAAACATATGGTATCTTTGCCAATATTTTGTCCAACTGGATTACTTTTTGCAGCAGATGGAAGCTACGACACTGAGCTTTCTTGTTGTATATATATTTTAGCCAAATGTATGGAGAATTGTGAAGAACAAACATTTATTGAGGTCATGATCATGTATTGTGATACGGGTGTTTATTGTTTATACCATGCCATACTTTACTCTAGTATATCTCTAGACACAATAAGAATAGATGCATTATTTAAAAAGCAAAGGATTTGGCATACATTTAGTTTTTGTTTCCTGCTTTATATGTTCAGTTATCTTAAAAAATGAGGATTAATGAGTTTTTGTATTAAATGGTAAAATTACAGATTTTCCGTTTAGCCATTTTGTATGTTTTACGGTAGGTCAATAAAACTGTTGATATGTCACAGTGAGTCCCATTTTTTTTTTACTGTTCCCAGTTATATTTGTAATCTAGACATCCCAAGGAATCCAATGATACCAAATTTATAGGACTGTGTGTGTGTGTGTGTGTGTGTGTGTGTGTGTGTGTGTGTGTGTGTGTGTGTGTGTGTAGGGGGTGCATGAGGGACCATCCTGGCCATGGCCTATGACTAAAACTTTTCAGATTTGCCACACAAAGCATTTGTTTGTATTTAAACACAAGGTAAAACCAACAAAAACACATGAATAGATAAAATATAATCTATTTATAATCTATCTAGAAGATATGAATGAATTAGAGGAAAAAAAAACATTGCAAAATGTACAGTATGTTATCACGAGGGCTATGCCTGAACAGATTTAGCCCTTTACTATGATACATATTGTTAGCTTCAGAGCATAATTGCCTATAAGTCATATTTTTATGGGATATCTGCATACTTACACTTTCCTAACACTGCCGCTTCATTTTTCATCAGTGGTTATGACCTGAAAAAATGACATTTACAGTTATGCTATGAAGATAACAATATATATAAAAAAAAAAATTAAAAAAAAATCATTGGGAAGAGTTTCATTTCGGCTAAAATTTGCTTAGAGGTCTTATTTCTGTCTTTGTGCATAAGAAATCAATCTAAGTGAATCCCCAAAGGAACTTTGTGTTGGTAAATGCAAGTTCTGCAAACTGACAGGATTTCAGTTCTGTTGCAACATGTTGATGGTCATATGAACAATGTTTTCAGCTCAAAAATGTCCAATTTCATCACAGTTAATGCTATATTTTCATGTCACAAATGGCCAAGTTATAGTTGAACTGAATTTACCTGAAAAACAAATATTCTATTCTTTTCGATTCCCCAGTTTTTCTTACAAGATTCTATCCTACATATCACATGTTTTATTTTTACAGGTTCAATATGGAGTATGGTGCTGATCCATCCTGCTTATGTTACGCCAATACATACATTAAGAATGTCACACATCACTTTTGAAATCAACAGTTTTCTAATAATAAGCATTTTTTAAAGAGAAAACAATTCTATATTGTTATTTCCTCTTTAGTATGATGATAAACTCTACAATAAATAATTCTGATCCTAGTTTTTGCACAGGGATCATTAGTGTAAACGGTGACATGGCTGCCGAGCATCAGTATGATGGGATCTGTAACAACCATGTCACATCCGTCCACTGACACATTTTGTGTTTTTGTGTCAGCTGTTATTGTTTTAGATCCACAATACTAACATTTATGAATAAGAGGAGAATTAGCAATAGTAAGTCTATAAGTTTATTACTAATAAAGTACTGGTACTGACCAGAGCATCATGGGTAATGTCACGTCCGTCCACCAGCAAAAGTTTTCACATACACATGCTATTCCAAATCTAATATTTCTGAAAATAGAGCTTCCACTGTCAAATAATATCAGTAGTCTGTGCACAAATGTATTAGCATTATTTCAACACAGTTCTATGCATTTCTTACAACTTTTTTTTTTTTTACAAAAATGGCCACTCATTTGACCCCCTAAGGAAATTTTAGCCGATTTCTGTGTTCGACCACATTCAATGACAGTGACTTTTTTTTTGTTCCTGTGACTCTGTTTATGATGAGTAGTTCTGCCTTTCTACTTACCGACTGAAGCTGCTATTCCCTAAATATTAACCGAGTTAAGATGTACGTCACTCCAGAATCAGTAGTCTGACCTCAGAGATGTTCAGCTCCACAGTGAGTTTTGTCCTCCAGAAACTCCACAAATCAGGTTTAGATTTCAGTTTTTGGTGAAGTGTGGAGGTTTCAGAGTTCACCTTCTCTCATAAGTTGTAGAACCTCTGGTGTTTTAATGTGGATTTTCTCATGATTGATTCCCCTTGTGGTTTTTAAATGTGAAATAAGCGTACAGAAATAGGCCGAGTGAGGCAGACTATTAAGAACAAAAGGCTCATAACTTACATATGTCTTCCACACATACATCAGGTGTTATAGACAGTCCATATTAATGACTTTTAAGATTTCACAATCATTCTATAAAATTTCTCATTACTTGCAGAGTCGTCTATTACAAAAAGATGCATGAAGCGCAGCAGTAGAATGCTTTTCATAAGTCTCTGGTAGAATCTACACTCTATAAAATAACCCAATTAAATAAAACAATAGTGGAGCACAGCCAATCCTCAATCTCTAACCCCCTGCAGTCACACATTTAGTCAACCTCTGTGAGACACGTTCAACCTGTTAACTTGGATGAAGTCTCTGCACCATATTTTACTGCAGCCCACACATGGAATGTTATGTAATTTCATAGAACATCAGCAGTTTTTGGTCTGCAGAACTCCACCCAGAGGAACAGGTTTAGGCTCCTCTAGTGACGGACTTGGCATACAGACCGATCATGTCTGTGACATGTTAGATAAAGCTCAAATAATGAAACTGCAAGGATTATTTCACAGCAACTCACTAAGGGTTCCCACTCTTTACCTGAAATTATTTTCCAGGACATTTTCAGCCGCTACAGAGACAAGTTATCACGTCATACACAAATCCAGTGTTTTTCAACCTTGGGGTCAGGACCCCATGTGGGGTCGCCTGGAATTCAAATGGGGTCACCTGAAATTTCTAGTAATTGATAAAAATAAAATAAAAAAAAAAAAAAAAAAACAATCCATAAAAGACATGACAAACTGTGAAGCTGAAACTGAAGCACTGTGGTGCTGTTTATCTTCAAATGTTCATTGTGGTCGGTTTAAGATGCTGCAGCTCTATCATAATTCATGGTAAAATTTTAAAAAGTAAAAATAAAATTCTCACTTTGTGCAGTAAGCTTTTCTGCCTTTGTCCATAATAATATACATTATATAGACTAAATGTCATCTAAAAATTAACATTTATTTGCAACATAGCATAGCAAACTATTACATGATCAAAAACAAATTATTTTTTGCAAAAAAAAACAAAACAAAAAAAAAAACTCAATTTTGAATGTCTGGGGTTGCCAGAAATTTGTGATGTTAAAATGGGGTCACGAATCAAAAAAGGTTGGGAACCACTGCACTAATCCATTCCCCTGTTCCCCTCATTATTATTATTTTTTTTTTTATATTAGTGATAATTGACAAGACATTGTGGACAGAAAAACAACAACAGCAACAACAACAACAACACATAAACAAAGGGAAAATCAAACAAATAAACCAAAAACAACAACATCATATTACAATGAAAAAGGTCATAAATGTGAAGAACAACTAAACAATATAGCTTGGTAAGGGGCAACAGCGAAAAGGGGAAGAAGGGAGTGTGAATAAAAGTGAGAAAGAGAGGGGGGGTGAGGGGCAAAATAATTGTTGTAATAATACAAAAATATATAATAATAATAATAATAATAATAATAATAAATACCAGTAGTCTAATTTGCTAGTATTATTGTGACGGCGGTAGCAACAGAGGCAGCCACAATACGAGTTAAATAATTTAATATTTGTAATAATGTATTTGTATGAGTTACTATCAGTTTTGAGTTTATATGCATTAATTTAAATTAATATGGCTATGGGGGGGGGCAGCACACAAAGCCTGAGGAGGGGAGGACACCATCAACCCCCCACACAACCTCCAGCACCTTCAGCAGCACAGCCACAGCCCAAGGACCAGACCAGCCAAAGGGTCAAAGGGTATTCCTCCTACCCCCTTTTCTTTTCTTTTTTCTTTTCTTTTCTTTTCTTTTCTTCTTTAGGCCCGAGCCGAGTAAAGCCGGCGCAGGGCCTATTGAGTCTGCAGTGGGCGCATGGGGACAAAATCGCCAGTGACGCGGTCGCCTTTCGCCACTGTCGCCACTGTCACACATATTCACGTTCACGGCACTGAGACCTTTCCGACGATGTACATGACATGTGTACAAGTCGCATATTTACACCTGCTCTGAATGAATGGGAGTCAATGGGACACGCCCACTCGGGGTCAGTCACATGTGTGTAAGTGCACGACACGTGACATCTGACCCCACACACATGTGGGGGACCTCGAGAACTTTCAAAAAAGGGCAAATACGTGGTTGCCATAGAAACGGCTATATTGTTCTTGCTCAGATTATTATTATTTTTATTTTTTATTTTTTGTCTTATTTTTCTTTCTCCTGCGCTTTGAGCTCAATTTTGACCCTCTGAACATTTACGAAAACTCACCAAATTTTGCCTAAAATTCAGAAGTGTGAGAAATTGAATTTACATATAGGTTTCGTAGATGTCGGTAAAGAAATGTTGCGGCAGCGCCCCCTTGAAAAGTGGAAATGCATTGCGCCAATGGGAGCGCGTCCAACATAAAGTTTGTGGTAGAGCCACGAAAATCGGTAGACAGATTCATCATGAGGAGACAAACAAAAAATATTATTATGGCCACGCCCCTAAACCAACCCTTAGTCGGCCATATTGGATTGAAATTTCCAAAATGCTGAGTCAGCGTTTTCGCTGAAGTTGTATTTTAACTATCTCCTACTAAGCCGTTTGGCCGAATGAGCTCAAAATCGGTGTACAGTATCTAGAGAAGTGGGGCATCAAAAGTTAGCCGAATTTTTTGAATCGGCATCACCGTTTTTGTGTGACAAGGTTGCAAACTGTGCGAAGTTTTTTCGAAAATTTACCATCATAAAAATTGCTTCAGCTAAGACATACGAACAGCAATTTGGCTGAAATTTGACTCAGACGTCCATCTCCCAGGCCTACACCCATTTATTAAAAGAAATTGAAATTTCGCACTATAGCGCCCCCTACAAATGTACATTTACAAAAATGACATCAGTTCGGACATACGAACACCGATTTGGCTCAAATTTGACTCAGACATCTGTCTCAAAGGCCTACACCTATTTATCAAAAGAAACTGAAATTTTGCACTACAGCGCCCCCTACAAAAATGTTTAATATTTTTTATTAAAATTGCTTCAGTTCGGACATACGAACACCAATTTGGCTCAAATTTGACTCAGACGTCTATCTCCCAGGCCTACACCCATTTATCAGAAAAATTTGAAATTCGGCACCATAGCGCCCCCTACAATGTTACCTTTACGAAAATTACTTCACGTTAGACATGCGAACACCAATTTGGCTCAAATTTGAATCAGTTGTCAATCTCCCAGGCCTACACCCATTTATCAAAAGAAATTGCCACTTCGCTCAGTAGCGCCCCCTACAAATTTACCTTCACGAAAATTGCATCAGTTCAGACATACGAACACCGATTTGGCTCAAATTTGACTCAGTGGTACATCTCACAGGCCTACACCCATTCAATGGAACAAATTGAATTTTTGCTCATAGCGCCCCCTACAGATTTATATATACAAAATTTTGTTCAGTTTGGACATACGAACACTGATTTGTCTCAAATCAATTGTCAATGTCCCAGGCCTAAACCCATTCATTAGAAGACACAAAATTTGGGGCTACAGCGCCACCTGCTGAACGATGAGCATACTTCCACTGGACGTGCCCTTGGCGAGGGCCTTTAGATGCCACTTGCGGCTTTAATTATTTTTATTTATTTATTTATTTTGGTCTTATTTTTCTTTCTCCTGCGCTTTGAGCTCAATTTTGACCCCCTGAACATTTACGAAAACTCACCAAATTTTGCACAAAATTCAGAAATGCGAGAAATTGAATTTACATATAGGTTTCAAAGATGTCGGTAAAGAAATGTTGCCGCAGCGCCCCCTTGAAAAGTGGAAATGCATTACGCCAATGGGAGCACGTCCAACGTAAAGTTTGTTGTAGAGCCACGAAAATCAGTACACAGATTCATCATGAGGAGACAAACAAAAAATATTATTATGGCCACGCCCCAAAACCAACCCTTTGTCAGCCATATTGGATTGAAATTTCCAAAATGCTGAGTCAGCGTTTTCGCTGACGTTGTATTTTAACTATCTCCTACTAAGCCGTTTGGCCGAATGAGCTCAAAATCGGTGTACAGTATCTAGAGAAGTAGGGCATCAAAAGTTAGCCGAATTTTTTGGATAGGTGTCACCGTTTTTGTGTGACGACGTCGCAAACTTTGCAAAGTTTCTTCGTGAATTTACCATTACAAAAATTGCTTCAGCTCAGACATACGAACACCGATTTGGCTGAAATTTCACTCAGATGTCTATCTCCAAGGCCTACACCCATTTATTAAAAAAAATTGAAATTTTGCACTATAGCGCCCCCTACAAATGTACATTTACAAAAATGAAATCAGTTCGGACATACGAGCACCAATTTGGCTCAAATTTAACTCAGACATCTGTCTCCCAGGCCTACACCTATTTGTCAAAAGAAACTGAAATTTTGCACTACAGCGCCCCCTACAAAAATTTTTAATATTTTTTATTAAAATTTCTTCAGTTCGGACATACGAACACCGATTTGGCTCAAATTTGACTCAGACGTCTATCTCCCAGGCCTACACCCATTTATCAGAAATATTTGAAATTCGGTGCCATAGCGCCCCCTACAATTTTACCTTTACGAAAATTACTTCACGTTAGACATACGAATACCAATTTAGCTCAAATTTGAATCAGTGTTCAGTCTCCCAGGCCTACACCCATTTATCAAAAGAAATTGCCACTTCGCTCATTAGCGCCCCCTAATAATTTACCTTCACGAAAATTGCATTAATTCGGACATACGAACACTGATTTAGCTCAAATTTGACTCAGTGGTACATCTCGCAAACCTACACCCATACAATGGTAGAAATTTATTTTTAGCTGCATAGCGCCCCCTACAGATTTACTTATACAAAACTTTCTTTAGTTCGGACATACAAACAAAGATTTGCCTCAAATTTGAATCAGTTGTCGATCTCCCAGGCCTACACCCATTCATCAGAAGACATTGAAATTTGGTGCTAGAGTGCCACCTGCTGAACGATGGACATACTTCTACTGGACGTGCCCGTGGCGAGGGCCTTTAGATGCCGCTTGCGGCTTTAATTTTTTTCTTTTCTTTTCTTTTTTTTCTTATACAGACCTAGTCTATATATTATTATATAGTATTTTACTTTTACTTTTTCGCTCTGGTCTACCCGTGCTCAGTCAGTCTTTTCAGTCAGTCTTTTTAAGTATGTGTGAGCTTGTGGGTTTGCATATGTGTGTGTTTGTGTGTGTGCGGGTGTGTGTGTACGGGTGGGTGGGTGCGTGGGTGGGGGGTGGTACTGATTTTTAAACTGATATGTAAAGCACTTTGTGCTACAGTCTCTATGTATGAAAAGTGCTATATAAATAAAGATTATTATTATTATTATTATTATTATTATTATTATTATTATTATTAGTCCACTCATAGACCTAGTCCCCCTCATTCTTTGGAAGTGTTCTTTTCTATAGTTGTAACTTGCATTCACCCAGACTGTTACACAGATAATCTAAAAATATTGTGTTTTGTTCAACGTTACTGTATTTTGTTTAATTTCCTCGAGTTTTATGAAGTTCTCCGTTTGTTGTGTAGGCGT
The DNA here is from genome assembly GCF_902148855.1 of Sphaeramia orbicularis. Classification (NCBI taxonomy): domain Eukaryota; kingdom Metazoa; phylum Chordata; class Actinopteri; order Kurtiformes; family Apogonidae; genus Sphaeramia; species Sphaeramia orbicularis. Next base: position 33,915,229 of record NC_043967.1, read on the forward strand.
AACATCAATTTAACATTACAAAAAAGGCATCTGTGGTTGCTTTGATGAAATACACAAGGGGTCTTGCAAATATACACTGAACTTATGTTGTAATCATTTATGTATTAATTATTTTTCTAAACTACTTATGCCACGTTTCCACCACATGGAACCGGCTTGGCTCGACTTGACTCGACTCAGGTACCAGGTCCTATTCCTGGAGACCATTTCCATTACCGGATACTACCAACTTTGGAGTACCTGGACGTCATAGCAATGCAACACGTTACTTCCGTGTCGTCTGCTTAGAGAGTTGCTGATAAACTCACTCACTGCGTGTTGTCTCGTCAAGCTCATGCTAAATTTTTACGTCAGCCACCAAAGACTGAATCTCCTCGATCGACTATGGTGTAGTTTTGTGGGCTGTCATCATGTGGATTAACCTACCGCTATACTTGCTGTCAACTTCCGCATCGTTTTTTTTTGTAAAACAGCGGGTCACAGAGACAACTCTCTGACCAGTCAGTGGTCTGCAGTGTTTCTACAGGGGTTGGACAAAATAATGGAAACACGTTCACCTCAAGATGATAATGCCCCAATCCATACAGCTAGAATTGTTAAAGAATGGCATGAGGAACATTCTAATGAAGTTGAGCATCTCGTATGGCCGGCACAGTCCCCAGACCTCAACATTATTGAGCATTTATGGTCAGTTTTAGAGATTCAAGTAAGACGTCGATTTCCACCGCCATCGTCTCTAAAAGAGTTGGAGGGTATTCTAACTGAAGAATGGCTTAAAATTCCTTTGGAAACAATTCACAAGTTGTATAAATCAATACCTCGGAGAATTGAGGCTGTAATTGCCGCAAAAGGCGGACCTACACCATATTAAATTATATTTTGTTGATTTTTTAAGGTGTTTCCATTATTTTGTCCAACCCCTGTACATCACGTTTTAGTATCTGGTCCCCCGTCTTGGAACCTCGGCGGAGGTGATACCAAAAAACTAGAACCGGGTACCAGATTCCAGGTCCTTTTTCGTAATGGAAACGCAAAAAGCCAAGTCGAGTCGAGCCAGTACGTAGTTGCAAAGCGGCAATAGTTCTCAACAGGGTCACAGGTATGATGGACCCCATCCCAGCTAACAAACAGTACGGCAAATATGAAAAAAAAAAAAAAAAAAGTGTTATCACCTGAACTTTGTCACATATATATAATTATATGACCTGACATCTTGAATCATTAACACCTCAGATAACAATAGTTCGTCTTTTCACCCATTTCACCCTTTATGGTTCTGAAGAGACCATAAAACAGAAAAGTTGTCAAAAGAACAAAGGTTTAAAATTGCAGTCCTGGTTGCAATTATTTGTAAGACATGTGGTTTGCATAAGTGCTGCATATTTATTCTGTTCCTTAAATATTAGCTCTTGAGATTTCCATCCGTGTGACGTGTTCAATGGTGCCCTCACTGATTAGGGGTCCTTGAAAGTAGAGGTGATTTGGACCGGAGGTGGGCCTTCTGCAAAATACAATCTTACATCCTGTCAAAGCAAATGAACAGATGGGAAATGTGGCGCTCCCCTGCAATGCCCACTCATTACACATATTGTGTTGAGCACTTGAAATACAAAACGGGGAACAAATCCACAAAATTCACTGTACGGCAAAGGAGTTTGAACGTCACATCAGTAATTGGGGGGTTCAGAAGCTGACCCAATTTTTATTCCCCAATGTTCAATTGTTCTGCAGGAAGCATACCATTGAATTGAATTGATACCCCCCCACCAAAAAAAAAAGAGAAAGATTTTCAACCGTATTCTATATTAAAATGACGGTATGGTATTATATATTAAATCACTCCACTTATTCTTCACAATGCAGATAATTGACACTCAGAGGCACCTACATAAATGCACTCTTTGTTCCAACCTGCTCACTGAAATGTTCCTGGCATGATGGAACTATCCCAAAATGCAAATCATATAATGTTCAGTGTATAGGAGTAGTGAGAGGAATACTTATCAACCATAACTGTGTTGTGTGCAGACGTAGGAAGTAATACAAGTTCTCAGGTTTCTGCTCTTTAGTTCATTCTGTGCATTTTAACACAAATATATGGATGTTCTACTTATTGTATTTTCAGATCAGTCCCATTATTTAGTTGTTAACAAGGTTCTAATAGTTTTGGATTTTTCATTATAGTTTAGTTTTATTTAGTTTTGACTTTTTTTTCCTCTAATTCAGTTAGTTTTAATTAGGTTTTAGAGCAGGTTTGTTAGTTTTTGTTATTTTCTAAAATGCTTAATTTTAGTTTAGTTTGAGGGGTTTTTTTTATATCTTTTATCTTCTTCGCTGTCGTATTCAAATAAATCCCAGACAGGACTCTGCTGCTTTCTCCCAACTTTAATTTCCATGTTTCCAGGTAGAGTGGGGACCAGAAGACGACTGGAAACCACAAGTAACGAGAACTGACGGACCGGTAAATATCATATGGTGCCGCTAGCTAAAATTGCTTGAGGGAAATAAATCGATTTCATATCAATCCGACATTGACAAAGACGAAAACGAAGGGAATTTTATTCATAATTTTTATCCGTTTTAGTTAGTTTTGTAAGCACACAATAGAGTTTCATTTAGTTATGTTTTTTTTCTTTCAATTACAGTTTTTATTTATTTCAGTTAACGAAAATGTTTTTACAATTCTAATTTTCGTCGTTTCGTTAATTTTCGTTCACGATAATAACCGTGGTTGTTAATCCACTGGAATTATCAGTTATTTTGAATACAATACCACTGTAAATGGCTTTTACACTGACTGATTCATATTAATATGCAGTGATCAGATTTGTGGTCCTACAGCGCCTACTTTTTTATTTTGAAGGTCTTACGTTTTTCCTCTTCATGTGTTTTTTGTTAAGTCATACTTCCCGCCTTTCCCTCATGGTGTAAACCCGTGGTTGAAGGTGCGGTAAAAATGTAAAATGTAATTGATTATTTACACCGTTTATATGTTTGAAACCTATTTACTTCATTGTTCGTGTATCTCCGTGTTTGTCCTGTTTGCCGCTGTGATATGTAGACGGAGCTAAAGAGTTAGCTAGTGAAGAGGGCTTCGTCTAAGTCATTAACCCTTTCATGCATGAATTATGAGAACGTTAATCAAGATTTTTTTCTTTATTCCTCTTTAGGCATTTAAAAAACAATGAGATTATTATAATTTTTTTTTTTTTTTTTATGAAGCAATTTTTCATGGAGTTGCAAAAATGTGTGTTTAATTTTTAAAGCAATGAAACATGTATTTACTGATATACTGTATGAAAACTATGAAATAAAAATATTAAATGCTGCTAATTTGATGTTTTCTCACATTTTAACATACACTACAAAAAACAAGTTATGGATATTTAAAATTTTTGGGGCTATTTTTTTCAGTTGGGATTTTTGCACAACGCTTTTTACTTTTTTTGTATGTGAATTGAATTGAAACACAGTTTTTTAATGACCAGACATAGTTTTATTTACAAATGGCGAAAATGGAAAAAAAAAAAAAAAAAGAAATATCCTTAACATTTTTTTTGTAGTGAACTCCAATACTAGTCAATTCATGGAGATAATATGCCAAAAAAAAAAAAAACTTTTGTCGTTAATTACAGCCTAATAACGATAACAAGGAATTGATTTACATTCAAACATGTTAGATTTGGTTTATTACGAACAGCAAAGTTACAGTTATGTTATCATTTGCAGTGTATTGTGTATTGTGTTGGATGATATGAAACTAAAAATGAAACTAATGAATGAAACTAAAATCAGCTACCTGCTGATGGTTCCACGGACCTGTTTTAGCACACGCGGTGACAGGTCTTTTAAAGCTGTGGCACCACGTCTATGGAATGACCTGCCTCTACACCTACGGTCCATGGACTCTGTAGAGAGCTTTAAGAAACACCTCAAAACCCTCCTGTTCAAAAAGGCTTTTTAGTCTCCCACCTGACCCAGGACCACCACAGACTGATTACACTCTATGTATTCATCATAACGTACTCCATGTGTCATCCCCCCCCCCCCCCCCCAGTCTCTCTATATCTCTATCGCTCTCTCTTTTCTCCTCCTTTACTCTCTCTCTCTCTCTCTTTAACCCCAACTGGTCAAGGCAGACAGCCATCCTTCAGGAGTCTGGGTCTGCTCGAGGTTTCTGCTGTTAAAGGGAAGTTTTTCCTCGCCACTGTCACCAATCACAAGTGTTTGCCCCTGAAGGATTCTGTTGGGTCTCTGTAAACTTAATTTGATTCTGATTTGAATTGATAAAGCACTTTGTGACTCTGTCTGTGAAAAGTGCTCTATAAATAAAATTTACTTTACTTACTTTACTTTACTTTAAAACAACAAAATCCAAGAATATACAAGAGAACAGCTGTAGAATAACTGTCCACTGTAGTGACCACTATGCATGAAAGGGTTAAATAGCGCCCTTGGAGAGTGGAGCGAGGTACAGTGTTGTGTAAATGTTTCTACTATTGTGAATATTTAGTGTAAATTATTTGTTAAACTCTGTACTGTGTTTGTTTTTGGTGTTGTGTAGTTTTCACGGTGTTAGAATCCATGATGTGCAAATGTCATCAAAAATTAGGTTAAAACAACACCTGGAAGAAACTCTGTGCATCTGGAACCTTTAATCCAGTGTTTTTCAACCTTGGGGTCGCCTGGAATTCAAATAGGGTCACCTGAAATTTCTAGTAATTGACAAAAAATAAAAAGAAAAACTTGCTAATAAAAAAATATATGGCGAGTTGACAGAGACAATTCCAACCCATAAAAGACATGACAAACTGTGAAGCTGAAACTGAAGCACTGTGGTTCTGTTTATCTGTCAAATGTTCATTGTGGTCGGTTTCAGATGCTGCAGCTCTTTCATAATTCATAGTTTGAGTTCTTGTTTGTTCAGTATTAATTGTCAGCCTTGGAAATCCAAGCTGGACTGACTGTACATATCCTGACCAAGGAAAATCAAATTCTCACTTTATGCAGTAATCTACACCTGGCTTTTCTGCCTCTGTCCATAATAATATACATTATATAGACTAAATGTTGTCTAAAATTAACATTTATTTGCAACATAATATAGCAAACCATTACATGATCAAAAATCAATTCATTTTAGCCCAAAAAAAAATCTCCGTTTTAAATGTCTGGGGTCGCCAGAAATTTGTGATGTTAAAATAGGGTCATGAGCCAAAAAAGGTTGGGAACCACTGCTTTAATTGCTACAACCACCGTGTACCTTCCCAGCATCTACCTATCTATACATAGTGTTACCTTCTCGTAACTTTGGAGACCATGGTTCAAAAGCCGGTCTTGAAATGTAAAATGATAACATCCAGATGGGCCCTTAGGCCTCTACCCCAGAATAAGCATTACCTCAAATGATAGTCATACCGGCACATACCAACGACAACAAGGTCCACGTCAGGTGTTGGGGAACCATTGCACCCACATATGAAACTGGCGACTGAAACAAGACACTATTGGAGCTGGGCTGAGAACATAATGCTGGTGGAGTGCTACTACAGCAGCAAACCCAGTGAGAGTCAGTGGAGATGTGGGGTTTAAAAGCAACCATTCCTCCCACATTCTCTGCATATATCCCCTCACAGCTACTAGCTCAGTGTTCAAATATCAGAAATAAGAAGTGGTTATCACAGCTAGAGATTGATGAAGTACAACATTGCTCAGGGCAGTTTCATCATCACCCCCAAAAATTGAAACTGAGATTGGGTACCAAGCCCCGAAGCTTAATCAGGGAAGAAACCTGAGAGAGAAAATCATGAAGTCCTGGGGAAACTCAACTACCTCCTTCTTGCTAAGGCTAAGTAGCAAGGAACCAAACCAGTCTGTGCTGGAGGACCTGAACACTGCTCTGCCAACTATCCCTACAGGGTTCCTATGCGAGTATGGAAAAGTACAGAAAGAATGGAAAATGGAAACAAATGTATGGAAAAATATTCATATTTCCAAGACTGTTAGCACTGTTCTATTTTCTAAAACATAAAATTATGAATATCTGAAAAAAAAACAAAAAACAACTGGATCAGTCATTTTTTTAAGGTGCTTGCTAGCGTAGCTAAAATGTTTGAGTGAGAGCAGGCACAGTTGGCTACGCTTCCCAGAAAACAATGGGCTTTATGTACAACCCCACTACTTCCTGAACTTCAGGTGGGTCCTTTATTTCATGTCTTTCATTATTGGACACACTGATTAATCCAGGTGTGCTTAATAAATCAGTAGTCACAACAAGAAACAGGCACACCTGGAATAATCAGTGTGTCCAATAATGAAAGACAGGAAATAAAGGACCCACCTGAAGTTCAGGAAGTAGTGGGGTTGTGCATAGAGCCCATTGGGCAGATTGACTAGTTGAATGCCCCGCCTTCTGCTCTTATCCTCCTCCAATCCATTTTAAGGCCCGCCCAGGTGTCATCAAGTTTCACTGCTGCTTCAATGGACAGGTGATGTCCACAGACTGTTCATGAGCGAGCTATCCAACATGGCTTGTATGATCGTTGGCAGAACTCATAATGGGTAGATGTGAATTCCTTGATGACTGGCTCATAAATCCCAAATATAAAGACTGGTTGGAATTTTTTTACCAAGACATCTGAAATTAGGGTCTGGAAAAAGTATGGAATTTAGAAATTTCAAATGTGTAGGAACCCTGTCCCTACCACAAGCATAACGGACCAATCAGCTGATATATGCAGAGACAACAGTAACCCTTGAGATGCTCAGCTACAACAACAGCTTTCCATGGACAGGAAGGCTACAGGCAAAAATCATGGCAACATAGTGAGAAGTTAGCCTCCTAAAAGAACTGAGCAGAGGTGAGAATCTGAAGAACAAAGAGCTGCCCGAGAAATACAACAAGCCATTCACAGCTGGAGCACACGCTCACAGCCTTAGTTACCCAACTAAAGAGGGAAAGATGACAAGTAGAGGCAAGCAGAACAAACAAGAACTTCTCCACCAATCCAGCTAAAAGTCTATTCTTAATGGCAAGTGACAACAGACCTACCCAGGGATGTGACTGAGCAATACTGGAAGAGTATCTGGGAGAAGGAAGTATCACTGAACATCAACACCTAATGGCTGATGGACTTACAAGTAGAGGACAACAACCTCCAGAACCAGACCAGTAGTCATCACCCTAACAGACATCCAAACAAGCGTGTGCAAAATGCATTTATTTATTTCACCAAGTTAGTTTAGAACCAATTCTCATTTTCAGTAACGACCTGGACATATAGAGACAAACAACCAGTCACTCACATTCACACCTTTGGGCAATGTAAATTAACCTTTGGGTGCATGTCTTTGAATGGTGGGAGGAAACCAAAGAACCCAAAGAGAACCCACGCAAACACGGGGAAAACATGCCAACTCCACACAGAAAGGTCCCTGGTGTTGGCATTGAACTCAGGACCTTCTTGCTGTGAGGCGACAATGCTAACAATTGAACCACTTGCATCACTCACTTAAAAATGAAGCCCTGGACAGAACCAGGACTTGATACAATTCACGTCTACTGGCATAAGAAGCTAACTGCACTCCATGAACTCCTAGCAGCACAGATGAACCAGTTGCTAATGTCAAGGAACCACCCAGAAGAGTGTAAACAATGAACTTGAGTGGGAGAAACGGCTATTCTTGTTTATTCTTGTCTATTCTTTATTGAGGATCCCCATCAGCTGATGCACAAATGCCAGGCTAGTCTTCCTGGGGTCCTCTAACCACCAGAGGCAATTTCTGAAAAACTGCAAGGGAAGCTCGGCTTCCCCTAAAATTACAAGTGGTCAAATATTTACGGTTGTGTTGACATTTCATTGACTACAAATGTGTTAGAACACGTTCATCTCACAGACGAGTTCGTTCAGAATCAGCTTTATCACAAATCAACAGACTTGATGTTGTTCATTTCTCATACACTCCCGTTGCGCTGTTTTCTCATTCGATCTCTGCTCAGTGCATTTGCCCGTAGACACTCAGTGTCCATGCACTTCAATGGGACTGAGTGGAACAGTTTTTTTCATTGCCTCAAAACTGGACGGTAATTGGATAAATGCCACAATGTTGTCCTGCCCCCGGACGCTCGGCGTCTCTGGGGGTGAATGGAGCTGTGGGCGGAGCTCGGCTGAACTGGACACCAGGATTCCACGTGCTGATTGGAGGATCGAAAGGCTGAATCCCACTGATTGACAGCTATTTTCAGATCTACTCCTTCACTGACACAGTTCAGTTTAATACCGTCGTGCATTCTGCTGTGAAATCGAGAGAGAAACCACTACGAAATTACTTGTTCATTTCTTGCACTGTAAATAAAACACACTCATTGTACTTTGTTGTTTCAATTTAACATAATTTCAATGTTTTCTTGTTTCAGTTACATAATTTAATCATTTCTTGTTCGAGTTTAATATCATTTTGTAGTTAAATCAATCATACTGTTGGCTATACGTCAGAAGTGAACTAGCTATCAAGTCCCTGGAAAAGACACCTACTTGGTACGATAAGGCCACTGACCATTTTCTTAAAAAGGAACGGAGGGCCGAATTTATGTTTAAATAACTTGACAATTTTTTTGATGTAAGCCGACAATGAGCTTCCCCTGTCTGAAAGACAAGCAGCCACCACTGCTAAGCACCCACACATAAATGCTATGTATCCACAGACTGTAAGCATATTCTGGTACATGACTATTCTGCTGTGGAGAGTACATAAAAATACTACAAAAAACTCCTGAAAATATCAAGTGTCAAACATGCAAATCACTTAATTTGATGCTTTTCAAAGCCCAATCTGAACATCATGAATCATATATTATGCAAGCTTTCTGTTGGTCGATCAGTGCTGGAAAGATAATATTCTTTTTGGATAAGAAACAAGGGAAGTCCTCTGGGTGACTTGTTTGTCTGGTCCTCTGGCACACTGTAGAAAGTTGGCTTACAGCGTATTGAGCTTCACAATAATCCTCACTATATCCTGAACACAGCTGTGGCCTGATAATCACCTTTGTGGTGTGGGAATTATGGTCTCTTTTAAGCTTCAAATGTTTTGACTTTCACTATTGGCACCAGGTGCACTGGAACTATACCACTTCATTCACTGTATCAAATTTTATGAGCCATGAACTATGCAAAAAAAAAAAAAAAAGAAAAAAGTTGAAAAAAAAAAAAAGAAAAACAAATCAGTATAACAACATGATTTCAGGCCAGCAAGCTTTAACTTCTGCACAAAATTATACTGGAGAAAATTACATTTCCTGACCTCCTCAAGTGAAATGATGGCCCTCCCATCCACACCAGACTGAGGCGTTAAAACCCTATACTGCCGAAAAAACACTGCTCTAGCCTCCGACATTTAATGAGATCCATTATCTGAAAAAATGTGTAATCACTATGAAACCTGATGAGACGCTGTGAGATACTGCTATTGCAATGAGATAAAAGGTAATATAGATAGTTATGCTTCACTTCAGCATTCAATACCTGCAGTAGAGAGAAGTGCATACACACACACAGCTACAGATGGAAATAGAGAACAGTTTTTAGTTCAACTCATTTCCAGAGAGGTAAATTCAGAGCTGGTTAATATGAAAACTTGTTTCACCAACTTTGTAATGAGCTGTGGGTATAAATATCATGACATAAAAACTACTAAAACTTTGTGAATGCTTATTTTATAACACAGAGCTAGAACAGTGTCTAGTCTTCTTCATCCAAAGAACAAAAAACAGAACATCAGTAGGGATATAAAACCAAACAACAGTGTCATGGTTCACATTTGGGTCTGATCAAGTAAAAGTGAACATCAACATGAAAAAGTAAATTTAAACACATCATTTATCAAGTGGGTTCATTTTTTTTAGCTAAAGATCTGTGTTTTATGGAACTGTTATCCTTTTTAAAATACCACTTACACAGTACAGGAGAAGTTCTGAACCTTCTGCTAGGATGGATTAAATGAACAAAAAGACATGAAAAGACTTTCTATTACTTTGAGAAATTAAAATTCTGAATGATGAAGTTTGTGAATTCATACACTGGTCACATTTAAAAAGACTATTTGTGAACTATTACCGAGAAATGACTGCATTTGTAATTTACCTATATCAGTATGGATCAGCACAAGTTGTAAATAACACTGTGTTAGTATTAAATACATTAAATAAAGCATTGTGATTATATCTGGGTTGTTTTAAAAAAATAAGTCAACATTTTGGGTGATGCATACAATAATAATAATAATAATAATAATAATAATAATAATAATAATAATAATAATGCATACATACATACATACATACAAGTGTCGTCCACATGTTACTATGGCAACCTGTCCACATGTTACCACATTCTCATGTCAATAAAACAGAGACTTTTCAATATTTTATTCCAAACTGTATTTTCAGCATATTTGAACATAATATCTTAAAGGTTTTGTCCTATTTGATATCAATTTCTGTCTTCAACAGCATGTGTTGAATGTTTGCGTAAAGCTTAAAAAATTGATGTCCGTTTCAAGTCCATGTGTTATCGAGCAGTAATTTCACATTTTTCAGCTAAAATTTTTATCTCCCCAAATTTTGTTATACATAATGTTAAAGTGCTTATAAATACCTACTCAAATATGTGTAATACATGCATGTAAGTTACTCTGATTACATGACAGAGACTGTTGAACACCAAATATGTTCACGTGTTACCATTTCATCAGATCATTTATGCTTCCATAGTTTGTGTTTCTCTTTTGTATGTTGTGATTTCCTGTTTATGACTCTGGTTCTAAATGTGGACCTAAACTTTGACACAATGACATAGCTCTATGGTGGCTTCATATGTTTTTTTTTTTTGATCACAGTCTTTTTTATTTTCAATTTTCAAATGTACAACAAGAAACATACAACATATAACCAAGACCGAACACTGACTTATTACTGACTGACATTTTGTTTCTTTTGAACAGTACATGCCATATATCTTTAACCCCCCTCCTCCATTTTCCCCCACATTATGATGATTTAATGTAAATGTAAATATACTAAATATTAATAATATACTACTAATAAACACTAAATAATATACTAAATGTACATAATACTGTACATAAATCTCTTTGTCACTTGGTGTTGCTTCAATAAAGGTTAAAAAAAAAAAAGAAACAACTTGAACATGACACTGTTGTGTCCAGTTCCTATACAACTGCCCTCCCACCCCAAGTACTGGGTCTTTGTTAATGTTATATACAGCCAGACATAATATACTTATGTACAAAAATATATAAACCCCCTTCAAACACATGTACAGACACATACACACACACATATATACATACACACACACATATATATCTATATATATGTACACATATACACACATGCATATGCAAGTAATAACTTGTAACTTCAATAAATAAATGGAAAGAAGATTAAAAATAAATGAATAAAGTCAAATCCTGAACTAAAATAAAGTAAAAAGGTACACACATATTGGAGTTACACATAGGTTGGTAGCTACCATACCTTCTACTAGGGATGGGAATCAATAAGAATTTAACGATTCCGATTCCATTTTCAATTTTGCTTATCGATCCGATTCCTTATCGATTCTCTTATCGATTCTCATTGGGTGAGGGAATAAAAGAGTACAAACGGATGTGTTTGCATTAACTGTCTTTTATATTTCCATCTGCACAGAAAATATAACATATACAGTATGAACAAATAATAAGAACAGATGACGCCGGGCCCGGTTTGGGGGGGGGGGTGTACAGTGAAAGTGAAACTAAAGACGCTTTACTAATTCCTCGACTCGGCTCGTCTCCCGTTGTTGTGCACCTCATTTCCTTTCCCCTACCTTTGGAAACTTGTATTTGATGGGGTACGACGTTTGTTCCCCGCACTGGAACCGGAACTGGCCTGGTGTTCACTCTGCCGGTACATTCACAAGCGCCGCTAAGTAGCGAATCAAATACGTGACATTCCTGTAAATGAATCCCATGCTGTGGACAAATGTTTGAGCATATTGGAGGGATTCCACCCTTTAGAAGACATGGAAGCTTTGACAGTGTTCCAGTGGACCTGGTGTCGTCTGTTTAGACTGTTTCTGCCTCAACACCATGTTGGCTACATTCTGACCAAAACAATGCAGCGTACACGTGACATCATCGCGCATGCACAACGAAGGCAGAATTGATAAGCAGAATTGTTAAGCAAGCAGACAAACGATTCCAAGGAGTCAAGCTACTGGGATCCGGTTCTCAAAAAGAACCAGTTCTCGATTCCCATCCCTACCTTCTACAAAGCTGATAAATGGCTGCCAAGTGGCATAGAATTTTCTAGTGGAACCCCGAATGATATATCTAATTTTTTCAAGGTGAATATGATCCTTCCATTTAAACAAAATTAATGGCCTCATGTTTTATCCATACACTTCAAAAAGTGTTAGAGAATCTATCATTTCAACCAAAATCTATAATGACACAATGTCCAATTCCTTCACATTTTATTTATTTATTTATGTTTTTGACAGTTGAAAATTGCAAAAACAATATAATATCCAACTCATGAGTCTACACTGGGGGAAATTATCAACCAAATGGAGTTGCAGCAGAGAGGATGAAGTGTTCCAAATGCATGCTTTCATTTCCGGAAAGGTGCCAGTGCTAGTTAAGTCCTTAAAATGATCATTTCAAGTTAGTGTGGGAACACTAGCAGTATGTTGAAACAGTTCTATGACACAAGCTTTAAACCCAGATGAAGCTGCACTCAGAAATAATGAAGCAGTTGAGGTGATGCTGAAAATCCATGTAGCCTGACATTTTTCTACAGAGTAAATTGACAGACTCATTGAATAGTCAGACCCATAAGTACAATCGATTATAGTATTTTTTATAAGTAAAAACTTATCAATAGCCATCTCACATGTCAGTCACACACATGTTCTTAGGCTCAGTATTGTTTTTTGTTTTTGTTTTTGTTTTTTTTATGCAAATGAATCATTCACCCTTTTTTCCGTCAGAGCAGTGGTTTAATTCAACCTTCCACACACAGCCTCTTATTGGTTTTGACATGGTTCACAGCACAGATGATTCATGTGATTTCTGTTCCTTATTGGATTTTTTTTTTTTTTGAAGACCTCTTCCCAGATGCATTTGTTGCCTGGGATGTCTGACAGACTGTAGTTTCATGGCACACTGCTGCTGCTGTCTGAGGAAATGTATTTGATAATGTGACATCGTAATTAATCTCTATGGGCTGTGCCTAAAATAAACATTGCAGGAACTTAGAGCTGACTTCAGTAATGTCTGGTCACCGATTGGTCTGCCACAAATGATGTTGTCCATTAGCCATTTTATGATATCATCACCTAAGGGGCAACAACTGGGGCTTGAAATTGAAGCCAGTGCAGAACTATCTTATAGTTTTATATATTAAACCTTGGGTCCAAAAAGACTAAACAATGATCCTGTCTCTAGAAATAAAGTCAGGGGATTTTTCTAGAGGTTACTTTGGTCTTATTTGCTTATTTGGACCCTCTTGAATTTCCCTTGGGATTAATAAAGTATCTATCTATCTATCTATCTATCTATCTATCTATCTATCTATCTATCTATCTATCTATCTATCTATCTATCTATCTATCTATCTATCTATCTATCTATCTATCTATCTATAACAGGGGTCTCAAACTCATTTTTTTTCAGGCCCCACATTCAGTCCGATTTGATCTCAAGTGGGCCAGACCTGTAAAATTATTGCATAATAAGCTATAAATAATGACAACTCCAAATTTTTGTCTTTGTTTTAGTGCAAAAAACCCCCCCATTAAATTATGAAAATACTTACTTTTACAACAAATCCAAACAAAAAAGATGTGAATAAACTGAAAAAATTAAAATTTCTGAAGAAAAATAAGTGCCATTTTAACAATATTCTGCCTCAACTTATCATTTCTACATGTGCGTTATGGATCGGATCTACAAAGACACTAAACACTTAGTAACAGGCAGAAATTTGTTAAAATTGTGTGTGATTTTCTTCAGACGTTTCAGGTTGTTCATATTTGTTCAGGTTATTCGCATTTTATTGTTACAGGATAGTTTTTAAATGTATATATTTTCATAATTGAAGTAAATTTTTTGCACTAAAACAAAGACAAAAATTTGAAGTTGTCATTATTTATTGACATCATGTAATTTTTTTCACATCAAAAGAGAAGAAAATATGGAGTCATTATTTTTTGTAGGTTATTATGTTATTATTTTACTTGAGATTGTATTGGTCTGTATGTGGAACCTGAACTAAAATGCCTTGACTGTGGAATTTTTGCACTTTGCAAATTCATCCCACGGGCCAGATTGGAATCTTTGGTGGGTCACATGTTTGAGACCCCTGACCTAGAACCTTTTGTCAAATGGAAATTTATGGTGTCTGTTCTACGTGCTCTGAACAACAGTCTGACGTTAAATTTTTAGGATTGAATATAATATATTTCCCCCTGACATTTTTAGTTGTAGTTAAGAAGACTATAAAGGAATAAATAAGTCAAACATTTAAACTTTAATAGTACACTATTACAATAATCTGTTAGCATACTTTAGCTATACAATTAGAAAACTACGGCTTATTAATGTATTTATATCTTATGTGAAGTTGAGTACTCTTATCATAAACTATGATCTGTGTTAACATTAATCAAGTAACTAGAGTTAGTTGACATAACAGTATTAGTAATGGGGTTGGTGTTCTCACCAAGTTAGCTGTAGCGTTAGCCGGATGAATGGAAAAAACTTGACACCATCCATAAACCATAAAATGGGTTGTGTCATCCTCTTCTTTTGACCATGACAATACCCCACTAATAGATTAAAATGTGTATTGTACAGAAATATATCTTTGAACTTTGTAACAATGAAAGCCACACAAAAGGATCAGTGAACTGAGTATTTGACTGTAATGGTTCAGTAAAATCAGTCAAAATTCAAAGGTCTTGGCCTCTTAAATGAGACTGTATTCTGGTTTCTGTGTATTTGAATAAAGGCATGGAGGAAAGAAAAAGGTGCATGTTGGACTCCGGCAGGGCTGCCCTTTGTCACCGGTTCTGTTCATAATTTTTATGGACAGAATTTCTAGGCGCAGCCAGGGGCCGGAGGAGGTCCGGTTTGGGGACCACAGGATTTCATCTCTGCTTTTTGCAGATGACGTTGTCCTGTTGGCCTCATCAAACCTGGACCTTCAGCGTGCACTGGGGCGGTTTGCAGCCGAGTGTGAGTGAGTGGGATGAGGATCAGTACCTCCAAATCCAAGGCCATGGTTCTCGACCGGAAAAAGGTGGTCTGCCCTCTCCGGGTCGGTGGGGAGTCTTTGCCCCAAGTGGAGGAGTTTAAGCATCTTGGGGTCTTGTTCACTAGTGAGGGAAGGATGGAGCCTGAGATTGCCAGACGGATCGGTGCAGCGTCTGCAGTGATGCAGTCGTTGTATCGGTCTGTTGTGGTGAAGAAGGAGCTGAGCCGAGAGGCGAAGCTCTCGATTTACCGGTCAGTCTACGTTCCTACCCTCACCTATGGTCATGAGTTTTGGGTCATGACCGAAAGGACAAGATCCCGGATACAAGCGGTCGAAATGAGTTTCCTCCGCAGGGTGGCTGGGCGCAGCCTTAGGGATAGGGTGAGGAGCTCAGTCACCAGGGAGGAGCTCGGAGTAGAGCCGCTGCTCCTCCATATCCAGAGGGGCCAGCTGAGGTGGCTCGGGCATCTGTTTCGGATGCCTCCTGGACGCCTCCCTGGGGAGGTGTTCTGGGCATGTCCCACCGGGAGGAGACCTCGGGGAAGACCTAGGACACATTGGAGAGACTATGTCTCTCGGCTGGCCTGGGAACGCCTCGGGGTCCCCCCGGAAGAGCTGGCACTGGACAAAAATCGAAAGAAGGGTGTCGAGCCAAGATCCACACACCTACGCAAAGGCAGCGGACACTTTTCAAAAAGGCCCTCCCCTACTTCAGATAGAAAATCAATCTATCTGCATTTGAGTGAGGTGAAAGATGATGAAGATGCTTAAGGGATTGTTGTGGTGTATGTTTTTCTTTACTACCTTGTTCCATACATTTTGAACCTGTTCAGTTTTAGACCAGTCCTAACTTGTTTTAGATATTAGGTTTTTTTGTATACTGTCTGTGTTTCCACTTAGTTTTGGCACTGTGTGTATAAAATGTTTGCACTTTATTATTATACAAGAATGAATAGTGAGTTATTTGTATCAAGTGATTTTTGTTGGTAATATATATATATTGATTTTTTATCTTTAAAGTAGATCACCCATTTTTGATAAGAATTGGTGTAGAGGGGAAAAAAGGAGTAAAGCTCATTGGGGACGCTTCAAAGAACTGTACTGGGTATAGTAAGTCATGCAATGGGCCATGAATGGTAAAATGAAATATACGGACTGCTGAAATAATTTAAAGAACTTACAATGTGGTTTAAGGGTATATCAGTGCAGAATTCTGAATCAAAAATGCAAATGGTTAAAATATGTTTGCAGGGAGTATCATTGCATTTTTCCGAAATAAAACACAAATACTGTTATTACTCGAAATTTGGTTGCGGGTAGTATCAGTGCAATATACGGAATCAAAATACAAATGGGTTTTAGGGCTTGAAATATGGTTGCAGATAGTATATATGAAGTATTTGGATTAAAAACACAAGTGGTGTTACGATGTGAAATGTGTTTGCAGGGAGTATCAATGCATTATTTGGAAATAAAACACAAATAGTGTTATGACTCGAAATTTGGTACGGGGAGTATCAATACAATATACGGAATCAAAATGCAAATGGTGTTGGGATTTAAAATATGTTGGCGGGGAGCATCAATGCAGTATTTGGAAGTTAAACACAAATGGTGTTATGACTCGAAATTTGGTACAGGGAGTATCAATACAATATTCGGACTTAAAATATTACTCGTGTTACATATCAATACAATATCATGATAAAGACAGAACTTGTGTTTGGATGTGAAATATGGGTAGTGTTAATATCTTGACAGCGGATGTGAGTAATGGTTCATGTCAAAATATGACAGCAGTCCATATCTGAGGAGATATTTTAGACGTTTTTTAGAGATGCTGTCCGAATATGGCAGGTGGATCTTATAGAGTATCTGGAAAGAAATGAACTCCGGGATATGGCAAGTATAAAAGTGTTCCCATAGCCGGGGTTTGATATGCTCCAAACATGAGATCTACTTCAATTGCTGTTCGGAAAGTATCCCATGTGGATATCTCCCTATTTGAGTCATATCTTGTAATATTCGGGCAGGGATTCTTTGGTTTTTTGCGCAGTGTGGAGGAGGTGTCTGGGGAGAGGGAAGTCTGGGCATCCCTGCTTAGACTGTTACCCCCGAGACCCGGCCCCAGAAGAAACGGAAGATAATGGATGGAAGGAAAGAAAAAAAAAGGAAAGTTTTTTTTGTTTTTTTGTTTTTGATGATTTAAAGTAGAAATATGCCCATAACCTTTCAAAGGAGGAAATGTTAATAAAATAACAGCACAGTGACCAATTTGGGTTTCAGGCTCAATTTTGGCATGTTGGAGATTTGAGTGAGGAGTAACTACCTGAGGTGGGAGGAGGGAAGCTGTCTACACCGTCTATGACAATGAACTGAATATACAGGGTGGGTGAAAAGTAACTAGGCATTAGAAATAACTTATACAATTTTTAGTATCACTGAAGTCATGACAAAACATTTTTTAAACAGACAACACTAATGGGGATTTCGTATTGTCTTATTTGTTGGAGACAGGGATTCAGGAGGTTCTTAATGAAATCTGAAACCACGCCCTTTAGAAGGTTGTTCATTCCATCCCTGGCCGATGCCAGTTGTGCTTGCGCTGAAATATGAAAGTTTACTTAAATTTTTCCATGTAATAAAGAACATGTATCATTTGTTTTAATACATTTGTAACAAGAATATGGATTTTATTACCCTTTTTTTTTTTAATGCCTAGTCACTTTTCACCTACCCTGTATATAATATGGGAATCAAATCTGCTTCAACTTGCAAATGCAACAAGATATTCCAGGATTTATTTATTTTTTTTTTTGTTCATAATGAAGCACTACAACACTTTTAACCACTTTCAAGGCAAGATTATTCACATTATCATGGTATGAAGTGAAATGCAACAAACGTAAACAACACTGTGCAGCAAAATAAAAATGAAAACTAAAATTAAAAAAAAAAAAAAAAACACCCACACACATACCACACTCCCCACAACAACAAAAAGGAAGGAGGAAAAATTATTACAGTCCTGGAAGCCAGCTAAATGCACTAATCAATGATGACATTCAAATATCAATAAAAGTTCATTTTCTACTGTTGATTGATAAGATTCATAGACACATTTTATCCTTGCAATTACAGCCAAAGAAAGACAGTAATCTCTTGCCCGAGCCATTTGTCAAAGAAGGAGAAACGTAGAAATGATTGTAGTGACAAAGAGGATTACCAAAAGAACTGGTAACACCAATAAATTGTAATATACATGCATGAAGGTTGGCTTCAGTGTGCCTAACGCTGCCTTTGGATTCTTCTGTGCTTTGGGATACTGGCTTGTGGCTGGCCCACAGAAACCAATTTGGCTTTAACATTGCTTCTTTTTTTTTTGTTCTCCTGGAATGGATTTTTTCTTTTTGTATAACTTCAAGACTTGTCCTCTCTCCATGCCTTTATTCACATATACACACACACACACCGCAGTTGATCGAATACTATGTGAAGTCAAACTGGAGCCCTCCTGTCTGTAGGCAATTATTTACTAAAATATGTGCATGATCTGTTACCTCAGCCATTATTTCAAGCACTGTTTATGTCGTCTGTCCTTTGTTATGTTTTAACAGAAGACGACTAACAATGTACAGTAGGGCTGCTCGATTATAGAAAAAAAATAATCACGATTATTTTAGCAATAATTGAAATCACGATTATTAAAAACAATTATTTGTTAACCTTAAAGTTGTTTATTTTTTTCTTGCAAAACAATGTAAAATATACTCTTTAAACATAAATAAGGCTTTTAACCACTAAAACAAAGTATGTTCACTTTTGTACGAAACAAAAAAATCTTTGAATGCAAATAAGTGTACTGTAAATTCAAGTATGTTTCCTTTTGTAAATAAATAGTGCACTGGAATTAAACTGCTATAGACTTGCCATAGAACTGTAGCAATTAAAAAAAAAAAAAAAAAAAAAAAAAGCTCACGTAAAGTGCAAATTATAAATTCAAGTATGTTCAATGTAGTATGAAACATAGTAAATTCAGTGGCGTGCCGTGAGGTTTCAGTTCAGGCCTTCTGTATACATCAGCCATCTAGAATACGTACGTTAGGGTTATACGGGTTAGGTTAGGTTAATACGGGAGTTGCAGCGTGAAGAGATTCAGAAACTGGAGATTGCATTGCGAACGAAGTTGTAGATGGAGTTGTTTTTATGTGTTTTAGTTTTTCATAAGATTATGATAAAGGTGGCGGTGGTTAAACTTTAGATGGTTACAGAGGTTTGTTACCAGTCGGTGCGGACACAACTACGAAACACTTTTTGCACGTGATGTGTTTTTGCTCTTCGTCTTCTTCATCAAACCCAAAGTGATTCCATACAATTGAATTGGACTTGCCTTTTTTGTTTACCAAGCACTTCTGCTGTGATTCTCCTGCCATTTGTCCAGACCGCTAGGTACAACTTTCCTCTTGGGGTGGACCTGCCGGCTAGCTGGCAGCAGTAGCTTAGAGGGGGGCGGGGCTGAGCAGCTCATGGGAGCTTGCGTGCGCGTGAATTAAAATGACTCAAAATGAATAATCGTTTTTTCTCGATTACATAATTTTTGTAATCGTTGCGTGTAATAATCGAAATCGTAATTGAATTTCGATTAATTGCACAGTCCTAATGTACAGGTACAAGGATCTATTTGTTTTTATTTATTTATTTTTACTGTATGTATTGAAGTGTGTGTGTTTGTATGTACAGGGTGTCCCAATTTTTTTTTTTTTTTGACATCATTTGAGATGTCCATATCAGTGTGACTACATCAGGGGTGTCAAACTCATTTTAGTTCATGGGCCACGTTCAGCCCAATATGATCTCAAGTGGGCTGGACCAGTAAAATAATAAGTAAAAAAAGTAAAATTAACCCTTTCATACATAAATTATGGGAACATTAATCAAGATTTTTTTTTTTATTCCTCTTTGGGTTTTAAAAAAAACAATGCGATTAATATATATATATATATATATATATATATATATATATATATATGTATATATATATATATATTTTTTTTTTAACCCATAAAGACCCAAACAACCACCACTGATCAAAAACATCTACTGATCTAAACTGGTTAATACCTGCTGATCCATTAAGCCTGTCAATACATGTAAATAATTGGTGTAAAATACAGTTTGTCATCTTTTCATGGTCATCACAAATGACCCGTAGTTACCGTGGAAACACCATCATCTTCTACAACATAAATTCACCAGTAAAACCCATTGAGTATAATCAATGACGGTGAATAGAGACACTAGGTTTATGTTCAGTTAATGATAAATTTTGTTGAAAAAGTCACATTTTCTTCATTTTTCTCTGTTTCTGATATTATGAGAATTCACTTTAATCTGAGCTTTTATGAACATCTACATGATCAGTCAATTAAATCTGGGAAAATATCAGATTTTTATTAGAAAAGCACAAAATACAGAGGATAATATTATAATAAATGGTGGTAAATTGCTTCAGATAGGTTAAATAGAGAGAAAAATTCATTTGGGAACTACAGGAAAAGTAGCACTGGATCTTTGTGGGTTAACCCTTTCATGCACAGTGGTCACTCCAGTGGACAGTTCTTCTCCAGCTGTTCTCTTGTATATTCAGGGTTTTGGTTGTTTTAGTTCCAGATCAGCCAACACAGTGGACACTCATGCACCATCCCATAATACACTGACATTCAAACCATGACTGTAACTTTGCTGTTCTTGATAAACCTGATCTGCACTAACATGTCTTAGCTAATTGTTATTAGACTGTAATTGACAGGTATTTTTGAAACTTTTTTTTTTTTTTTTTTTGCATATTACCTCCATGCAGTGAATAATAACTAGTATTAGAGTATGTTCAAATGTGAGAAATTAAAAATGTTTTTATTGCATAGTTTTCCATATCATTTTCTGATATTAGATTTAAATACATGTTTCTTTGCTTCAAAAATTAAATACGTGGTGTTCAGCTGAGTGGAAATTTTTGTAACTTTTTTTTTTTTTTTTTAATTGATCACATTGTTTTGTTGTTGTTTTTTTTGGCTAAAGAGGAATAAGAACACTGCAGAAAAATATCTTGACTAAATTTCACATAATTAGTGCATGAAAGGGTTAATGAAGCTATTTTTCATGGAGTTGCAAAAATGTCCACCAAGCTGGACACCATGTGTTTAATTTTTTAAGCAAATAAACATGTATTTACTGATATACTGTGTGAAAACTATGAAATAAAAACATTAAATGCTGCTAATTTGATGTTTTCTCATATTTTAACATACACTACAAACAAAAAGTTACAGATATTTTTAATTTTTGGGTTATTTTTTTCAGTTGGGATTCTTGCACAACGCTTTTAACTTCTTTGTGTGTGAATTGAAACACATTTTTTTTAATGACCAGACATAATTTTATTTACAAAATGGCAAAAAAAAAAAAAAAGAAATATCCATAACTTTTTGTTTGTAGTGCACTCTAATACTAGTCATTATTCACTTCATGGACATAATATGCCAAAAAAAAAAAAAATGTTGTTAATTACAGTCTAATAACAATAACATGGAATTGATTTACACTCAAACATGTTAGATCGGGTTTATCTAGAACAGCAAAGTTACAGTAATGTTTTCAATGTCAGTGTATGGGATGATGCATAAGTGTCCACTGTGTTGGCTGATATGAAACTAAAACAACAAAATTCATGAATATACAAGAGAACAGCTGGAGAAGAACTGTCCACTGGAGTGACCACTATGCATGAAAGGGTTAAATTATGATAATGTTAATATCTACAAAAATCGGAATAACATGAACAACTGGAAACATCTTACAAAAAACTGCAATTTTCACAATATTCTGCCTCAGATTATCAGTTTATCTTTTACAGATGTGCATTACAACTTGCATTACAGTTACAAATACACAAAACATTTAATAACAGGCAGAATATTGATAAAATTGCATTTACTTATCTTAAGACATTTCAGGTTATTGCAATTTTTTGTAAAATAACAGTTTTTTAATATAAACATTTCCATGTAATTTTACTTTTTAACACTAAAACAAAGAGAAAATTTGTTGTTTTCATTATTGATAGGTTTAATATAATTGTATTTTACTGGTTCTGACCTACTTGATATCTAAATGGTCTGTATGTGGAATCTAAACTAAAATGATTTTGACATCCTCGATTGTTAAAGCTATACCGTATGATGTGGCATTTTTACACTTTTCTTTTGTCATCTTAAAATGCTCCTAATAAGTGTGTGTCAAACTAAAATGGAAAAGAAATCCACCAGGTATTGAAACTCAAAAATGTTTAATTCTCATATATTTCTAATAAAAGTCTGACCAATCATTTTAGTCTGTCCGAATAAAATAATTGGCCGAACCTGACTGAGCCTCCTGTCAATCATCCATTACGGCCGTCCAGCATCCGATCCAGTATCACCGTCTCACATCCCATATGTGTTCCTCTGAATCTGACGCTTCACTGGCGCTGCTTCTCCTGTCACTGACCACAGTCTACTGTCTAGGATGTGTTTGGATAGAACTGACATGCACATGTGGAGGGAAAAAACGGATTTATGAACAGAAACGACAACTGAGGTGCACAAACAGGAGTCTGATGAATGAAGGATGGAGATAAAAGTCTGGAAGTCAGCTGTACTGGACTGAACAGGTCTGCATAAAGCTCAGCTTTTATGACGGTGGGACTCATACAGGTACATGTACATGGTGTCACACATGTAAGATGATGTAGGATGATAATTGTATGGACTATGAAACTTCAAATGTCCACGGAAAATTCACGGAGGCCGCACGTTCACAGTGCGCGCGCCCATCCCCTGGGCACTGCAGTGAAGACACTGACCCAGTACTGCACAGACCAGGTCTACTGATGGAACAGGAGCCGCATGATGCATCTGATTACTGAGGGAGGGGTCCGCGGACACGCCAAAACGGACCGGACCTCCACCTCTGCTTCCTCCTACGTTTCCATCGCACATCAGATGAGAGGAGGAGGAGCCTCAGAGCTCAGGCAGAGGGAAGGGGGCGGGGCTTTGGAGAGAGGTGGGTTGTTCATGTTCAAACTTCTACTAAGTGCTGTGAGAAATGCCACATCGGTAGGTAGAGCTTTAATATCTTCAGTGTTATTTTTGTATCTCACAAATCCATCCTACGGGCCACACTGGATCCTTTGGCGGGCCGGATTTGGCCCCCAGGCCACGTTTGACACCTGTGGACTACATGATCAGGAGAAATGATACTTAACAGGATTTATTTTGGTCGCAAGTGTTTTCTTAACACACGCCAAACAGTTGACTTAGGGTTTCCAGGCTTGCTCTTCACACTGACTATGGATTCCATCTAAATGTTTCCCAGACTTGGTTTATCACGTCTTCTGAAACTGCCGGCTGTCCAGATCCTTTTTTCCAACACAAACAGCCTTACTCTTGAAACTTCTTATGCCACGTCCAAATCTGCTCCCCTGTTGGTGCTTGTTTATGAATTTTTTTTTAACAAATTCACGTTGCACATTCACATTTGACTGAGTTTGGACGTACTTCAATTCATAGAACTTCTTTTCTGTTCCAGTAAACGGCATGTCTATTCCTGACAGCAGAACAGTAAAAATTATTACACTTTTTTTTGAGCAAAAAGAGCTAACAAATTTGAGACAAATTATTAGGTGATGAAATGATGTAAAGTTTTTTGGGACACCCTGTATATACTGCATCTTCTCTGTGGATTATCAGCATACAGTAAGATCTGTTTGTTTGAGGCTGACACATATTTTAGATTCCTGTTTTTATGTGTCTGGTCAATGTATTTTGCAGAATTAAATTCACTTATAGTTGTGGTCTCAAACTAGATTATCAAAGTTGATGACAACTGAACCTGGCAGAGAAGTGAAACTTGCTAAACTGAAAAGGCAGAGCAAACTGTTAAGAGCAGACATACGTACACACATAAAAAAAAAAAAAAAAAAACGTGAATGACACAGTCTCATCAGTCTACAGTACCTGTTCTACCAGATACTTTCACATTAGGTACGGTTACATGATGTTTTTTTAAATCCAATTTATTTTTCCAGAAGAAATTAATCCAGAACTAAAGTACTTTCTCTTCTGTTTACATGGAAATGTTAAACCCGAATAAAGGTTTACATGAGAAATGTTTATTCGGTTCTTGCAGCCCTTCTGTTAGCTTAGCTTAGCATAGTCACTGCATTTCCATGGTCACACGTAGCCAGTTTTTTTAAAGGTGATTTGTAGTCTTTTGTAAGTGATTTTGTGAAATCTGATTCTCCTTTATTATTTCTTTAGATCTGCGACTTACTGCACTCATACAATCTTGGGACTGTTGTGTTGACGGAAGTTGGAAAATCTTTTTGTTGGAAGGGATGCATGCGCTAAATTAGCTTTGCTTTACTGTTTTAGCTTTACATTAGTTTTTATTTCCCAAGATTTTATTTGTGCAGTAAGTCACATGGCCATGATTTGAGCCTCAATTTGTGATCATATTGACCCCAGCGGACTAAAGGAATGATTAGGGAGAATTGAATTTCACAAAATCACTCATAAAATACTACAAATCACCTGTAAAAGCCTGGCTACGTCTGACCATAGGAATGAAGCGATTATGCTAAGCTAGGCTAAGCTAAGCTAATGGAAGGGCTGCGAGAACAAGGCAGTCGGTGCACTGCAGTGCAAACTGATTTGCCCACTTACACTGGTCTACAAGGAAAATGCTTCAAGAATAAAAGTAATGAAATTTTACCATGAGAGTCACTGATAAAGAAAAATCAAGTCAAAAATGCTGGTTGGCTGAACTTTCCAAGATACAGCCTTGGGTCAAAATGTGAAATTCAAGAATTAACGAGAGAATGGGTTTGACTCAAAAGGAATATTTGTCTCAGAGCTACAATATCTACTTCAAAACACTGTCTGCACATTAGAATACATTCACTTTACAGGTTCTATTTAGTGGAAGATTATAAAACTATTATATAAATGTACATAAACCAATATATATGTGTAATAACACTTAATCATATACCTTGAAAACATCAGCAAACCGGCACTTTTGTCATTTATTTTCCAATTAGTCTTATTAAAATACGTAACATTTAGCACATTTAATCTCTGAAGCAAATCATTTCTAAAAAATTGTAGACCAGTGTTATCGAACTCATCAGTGCATGACAAATGAATGAATAAAAAACAGGTGATGAACTCTTCCTTCAGGGTTTTCCAGGCTGGTAGATCCCATCAGAGTCGCCCACTGGAACGCTTTGGGTTGACTAGACTGCATTGCATATTCTTCCACCAGCACAGAATGTGTGCGTCATCGCGACAGGACAAGACAACGAGCATGTGCAGAATGGCAGGAATAAAGTCCAAACGGAATAAAGGGTTTACATGTCCCAGGAAGAATTTAGCCCGGATTCAAAAGTGGATTAAACCAGTGACTTTAATCGGGTTTAAATTTAATCCCAACTTTTCTTTTTCAACTGGAATAAGGTGTTTACATGGGCATCTGAAATAGGATCTAACCTTTAATCAGTTTAAACCAGGAATAAAAGTTGCCATGGAAACGCACGGATTGTTTTGAATAGATGGTTAGAACATCAAACAGCTGATCAATATTCACTACATAATTTATTTGAGGGGGGAAAAAAAGTATTCCTTTCATGGTATCCCTGAAACAAGCAAGGTCATAGGTATCCTTGATTTTCTTCTTCATGTGGGGCAGCTGAATTGCTCTTGGTTTGATCTTTAAGCCTACATATAATTTTAACAGATGAGTAATAAATCACCTGAACGGTTGTCAAGGATGAGGAAAATTAGCTCCAGGGGCCCAAAACTGTGTACATGTTTATTTCTGCTGTAAAGTTGGATATTTTAACATGGGGTGTTTGGGGAGAAGAAACATGAAAGCACAGCATGAAAAGGTCATTTTAATCAGCTGGTAGTCAAATTAGTAATACACGAAATCAGATCTCAAACAAATTGAGCATCGCACTTTACGCCACTAAAAACTGCAAAGTAGGAACACCCAATAAGAACTGCAGTTCTGGAAATGTTCTGACCCAGTCGCTTTAGCCGTCACAGTTTGGTCCTTACCGAAGCTCAGAACCTTACATTTGTTCATTTTACAGCTTCCATCACATCAGCTTTGAGGAATAAATGGTCTCTTACCACCTGATATATCCCATCACCTATAATTTGGGCCATAACATTACCATGTCGGTGGTCAGAATTGTTATGTTTCCCATACACAAAATGAAGGTTCGCAGGATTAAGGCCAACAAAAATTTAAAAAAATTAAAAATCTTTATGTGTGTACCCCGCTTTAGCTGCATCCCCCAACTCCACACAGGTCTATAGACGAACACAGGGCTGTCAAACTCATTTTAGTTCAGGGGCCACAAAAAGACTAATATGATCTAAAGTGGTCTGGACCAGTAAAATAAAATAAATAATAGGATAAGAACTGATAAATACACTGAACAAAAATATAAACGCCCCCTGTCACTCTTTTGAGCTTTTATTACCATTACGGTTAATCAGCACATGAAATCAACCAAAATTCATTTCGTTATTGATTAACGTTCAGATAACAGTCCATTACATCTTGGTGGTGGCATCTGAAAATGAGTGGCATTCAGTCGAACATGGTGGGGGTCAGGGTCGAGAAATTCACTTTTCAAAATCTTGTGTGTCCACCATTTGCGTCTCTCAAAGCCACACATCGTCTTCGTATGGAGTTGATAAGGTTGTCTATGGTGGCCTGTGGGATGTTATTCCACTCTTCCTGGAGGGCCAAACGGAACTGTCGCACATTCCCCGGAACTGGAACACGATCACGGACACGTCAATCCAGAACATCCCAAAGATGCTCTATGGGTGACATGTCCGGAGAATATGCAGGCCAGTCCAAAACAGGAATATGCTCAGCTTCAAGGAAGTGCATGCATATAGGTTATTAACCAAAACCAAGAAGAGAGAGCACATTACTCCAGTGTTGGTTTCCCTGCACTGGCTACCGGTAACCTACAGAATTGATTTTAAGATACTACTCCTCACGTATAAAGCTCTAAATGGAACCGGACCAAGTTACATTGCAAACTCACTGATTGATTATGTACAAACTAGAACACTGAGGTCATCAAACGCAGGGTTACTAGTGACTCCCAGAAATATTACAAAGAAAATGGGAGACGCAGCCTTTACTAACTATGCACCAAAGTTATGGAATACAATTCCAAAAGACATTAGAGAAGCCAGTTCACTGAATATATTTAAAACCAAATTAAAAACCTTTTTATTCTCATTAGCCTTTGAAAGGAGATAAAAATGGGGTCACAATTCAGGAACCAGGAATGTGCGCTGTTTTTTTTTTTTTTTAAATTTTATTTTATTGTATTTCTGTTTTTATTTTTATTTATTTAAATTTCATTTTATTTCTTGCACTTCAAAAATTTTATGTATAATCAAATATTTTAATGTGCGCTGTTTTTATTTTATTGTATTTCTCTCAAATTTCTTCTTGATGTATAATCAAATCTTAATGTATTTTAATATTGTATTTTTTCAAACAATGTGAAGCACTTTGGGCTACAATTTCTGTATGAAAGGTGCTATACAAATAAAGTTTATTATTATTATTATTATTATATCCTGGTAACATGAGGTCGTCCGATAGTGAACATTCAGCTGTGCAGCGACCGCTCGGGTGGACATCCCTGCATCCAGCATGCCAATGGCACGTTCTCGCATGACTTCGGACATCTGAGGCATTATTACTTCTGACAAAATTGGACATTTTGGGGTGGCATTTTATTGTCCCCACTATAAGGAGTGCCTGAGTACTAATCATTCTGTTTTAGCTGCTTTTGTTTATCCCACACCCATGTACTGAGTGGAATCACTGCATCACTGAGCAAATGCTCAATGACAGAGATGGACTCGAATGTGGCACACAAATCAAGAAAAATATTCATTGTGTACAAGTACAAGACAGTATATGCTCACTCAGGGCGGCTCGATTCATGTGTCTTCAGTATTTGACATGGGGCGTTTATATTTTTGTTCGGTGTAATATTGACTCCAACATTTTTTCTTATATTTTTGTGTGAAAAAAGTCAAATTCCATTATGAAAATGTTTACATCTACGAACTGTACTCGAACATAACACGAACAAATATGAACAACCTGAAAACTCTTAAGAAAAAAAAAAAGTGCAATTTTAAGTATATTACGTCGTAGTTTATCATCATTTATACATGTACGTTATAACTTACAGATCACAGTGAATCTACAAATACACAAATCATTTAATAACAGGCAGAATATTGGTACAATTTCACATACTTCTACAAAGACATTTCAGGTTGTTCACTTTTTTTGTAAAAGGCTAGTCTGTAAATGTAAATGTTGGTGTAATTTTACCTTTTTTACACTAAAATAAAGAGAGAAATTTGTGGTTTTCTTTATTTATAGGTTATTATGATAGTATTTTACTGGTCTGACACACTTTAGATTGAATTGACCTACAATGATTTTAACATAATTGATCGATTGATTTTTGCATTTCACAAATTCATCCCAGGGGCTGCATTGGATCCTTTGGCGGGCCGGTTTTGACCCCCAGGCCACATGTTTGACACCTGTGGACTACCACAACTGCATGATCCTTCTATTCCTGTTGTCGTGGCTAATATCTGCATTCCCAAAGTGATCATCCTCAAAGCCTTCTCCACTAGAACCGTAGACACTCACTGCCAGAATCTCATCCATGCAGTGAATGGCAAATAACACAGCTGAATGCATTTTAGCCTGCTAATTTAATGATGAACTAACTCATTAAAATCTCAAACTAAATCCCGACATCCACCATCGTAACAGGGAGGAGACTGCACAAAGTCATATTTCAGCAGGACTTAGACTAATTGGAAGAGATGGATGTGAGCTGAGCTTAGAGGAGGCACTACTGAAGGCAGAAGAGTAAATACCAAGACAAAATGATTCCCATGACTGCTCTAAGTCGTCCTATTTAGTACTTAGTGCCTGTCTTATTTGTTATCACAAGTATGCCTCTTGCACCACACATATATCAGTTTAGTTTACTTTTAAGTTAGTTCAACTTTCTTTGGAACATCCCATTAGATTGGTATTATGCCACTGCTGTTTGATTCTTTCATGTACTTCCTTCCATTGCTTATAAGAATTAGTCTCTTTTACTAATACCTCGTCTGGTGATCCTGGATTAAATGATACACGGCTTTAAAGAGACTTGTTTATTTGTATTCATGTTGCACTACATGGATAATAAAATGCAGCACAAACAAGTATGTGTTTGCATTTTAGGATTCTTCAATGAAATCACTAAGCTTTAAAAAAAAAAAAAAAAAAAAACAACAACTCTGTATTCAGCTTTGGGCACAACAGTCAATACCCACTGCTTTCCATCTAACAGTCTGCTTCTTATGGAAATACAAAAGCTGTAAGCTGGGGCCTTTTGCTTTATTTGCTGTGTTGTAACCATCAATTTAGCCTCTTTTGGTAGATTAGCTGACTAGAAACTTTAATAAAGGGGAATATTCTGAAATTAAACTTGGAGCTCTTTAATTCCAAGAGGGAGGGCTGGGACTATTATCCCTGCAAGGCTTATGGCCTTTGTCTTTACCAAAGAGAATATATAATAAACATCTACTACTGCACTTAATTCTCCCCGTTTAATTAAAGTCCATTACATAAATTAGGCTTACACTGGAACAAAGGAGACAAACACCAATATTTTTGCTTTTTAAATCGTCAGTGTTTACTGAATATCAATGAGGCGAGCGGAGGATCAGCTTGTGTGAATTAAACTTTAGTTTTTCTCATTTGCTGTGCCAATGTTTGTAGCAGCACCTGTTCCAAACAGGAGATACCCTTCAGCATGTCTCTGCAGAGAGCCGGCATGATCATGAAAATCTAATTTCACTGTGTATCCGTGGATTCTGCCATGTCGTGTCTGTGAAAGTCACTCTCTCCTCAGGACATGGAGGCTATGGAAAAATGCATCAGTGACATAGAGATGAGGGAGCTTTTTTCTAAGGTGAGCTGGAGTAAATACTGCATGTTAGGAGGTGAGGGTGCTCATACTAATCATGAAGCCTTGATAAAGTGCAAAAGAATCATAGGTTCTTGGAGGTATAAATATGGGTGGCCTCCCTATTTTTGTGGGAAAACATCTGACCTGAGTGATCATAAATTAGGGTGTCCGCAACTGTGCTGTACTTGGATACGCTCATATCTTTCCAGCAGATATTGCGTTCACAAATATTTACTGTGGCCCGTACCGGAGAACGAGTGGGTGTTACAGGATTGAAGCAGTAGGCAGCGGTGTGGAAGGACTTCTGTAGCTATCCACCAAACGCGGAAGTGATAAAACCTTATGTCATCAACCAAACGATTGTTCTGTTCACAGGCAATACTTTTCTATCTGTTAGCCTGTTTGAGGCAAAGTGAAGAAGAGCAACCTTCGTTGTCCTTCATATATTACCAAATGGTTTGGTTGATAAGGCGAACCCGTGCCGGATGGATCCAAGGCTTTTTCAGGAGACAACAGGAGCGCTGTCTATGGTCTTGTGGTGATAAGGTCACTTCCGGTCTTGGGTAGAGATCACTTTTTCCACAGTAACGTTCCGTACTGGAATCCTTGCAGTCCGTCCCCAGGACCACTTTCTCAGCTGGACTCGGGTACGGTACTCGTGCATGGAACGTTTGCATTCTCACTGATAGAACTAGAAAAGCACTCGGAGAGCGCAGACCTCCGCCAAGGCAGATCAGCCCCCCGATCGCTGCCAAAATGTAATCATTTGTTCCTTGTGCCAGTATCAACATTTCCTGAAAATTTCATCCAAATCCATCCATAACTTTTTGAGTTATCTTGCTAACAGACAAACAAACAAACAGACAGACAGACAAACCCAGATGAAAACTAAACCTACGCCATTCCTTGGTGGCGGTAATTAAGTGGACGTAGGGTAGCCAAGTCTGTATCCGAGTACATTTGATCCCAGTGTTTTTTTTCTCTATTTCATTTCCTATATATAATTTAGATGTTTGTTTTGTTTGTAGCTTACCGGCTGATAGGCCGTAAGCTATTGTCGTCATGCAGCATCTGTCGTCATCATCTGTCATCCGTTACAAAACTTTCAATCATCTTCTCCGAAACTACAATTCCGATTAACTTCAAACTTGGTATGCAGCTTCTTTATGATGATGTCAACAAAAGTTAGTGAAATTATTTGGATCTGGATCTGATTCTAGATTTGGTGCCACTTTGAAAAATTTCCCCATTATAAGAGATAGGAAGTGGATCGATGCAACAACTCAGTAAATATAAATGATATCCAGTGTAAATTTCTACAGTCCAGCCCTGATGGGGAGATGACCAAAACATAATGGCCACATGCTGATCAGGATCTTCTTCTGGATCCAGGAACTTACGAAAGATTTAACATGGGCTCTTATGGGGAAAAAATTTCAGTCGTCTTTTTCTCCGAAACTCCAGTTCTGATTGACTTCAAACTTGGTGTACAGCTTCTGTATGATGATGTCAACACAAGGTATTGAAATTATTTCGATCATACCGGGTGGGGAAGCAAAATTTACAATATTTTGAGGCAGGGATTGAAAGACAGTGTATGACCAATTAGTTTATTGAAAGTCATGAGAATTTATTTGCCACAAGAAAATTGACATAATAGAAAATGTTTTTATTCTATGTGTCCTTCTTTCTCAATAACTGCCTTCACGCACTTCCTGAAACTTGCGCAAGTGTTCTTCAAATATTCGGCTGACAACTTCTCCCATTCTTCTTTAATAGTATCTTCCAGACTTTCTCCTAATAGTTTTGCTCATAGTCATTCTCTTCTTTACGTTATAAACAGTCTTTATGGACACTCCAACTATTTTTGAAATCTCCTTTGGTGTGACGAGTGCATTCAGCAAATCACACACTCTTTGATGTTTGCTTTCCTGATTACTCATATGGGCAAAAGTTTCTGAAAAGGTATGGATAATAGTGTTAGGTATGATTATGACATCAATATATGTTTGGTTTCAAAACAATTGACGTAGTGCCTGCTGAGAAAAAACAACTAAACGTTCATTGTAAATTTTGCTTCCCCGCCCTGGAGGAAGTGGATTGATTCAATAAATCGGTAAATATTAATGATATCAAGTTGGAATTAGAATTTTTTACAGATCTGATTGGAATATGACCAAAACATGGGCTTTTTCTGTAATATAATAAATACACATAACTGGGTGATAATAAATGGCATCTGGATACATTTCCCAAAGCTTTTAATTTGGCCGGTAAGCTACAGCGCCATTGGTCCTATTTTTGTTTTTTTTTTGTTTTTTTAGTTTATTTCGAATACGCAACAAGACAAAGTAATCTTACTTAGTACTTAGAGATAAAACAGGTAGTAAGAAGTCATGGAAGAATACCAAAAACAAAACTTATACATATATATGACTCCATTTGCACACTCGAAAAGGAGTGGGAGAAAGTATAACTTATTTAATCCCACCCCTTCTCATGAAAACAGTACATTCAAAGGCTATTATATCAAAATGGAGAAAACTGAAGAAAAAGTGAACTATTCAGCAAAGATATCAATAACTAAAAATAAAACAAGTGTACCCATCCACTATCACTGATCCAACTCCATGGGTTTTACCGGTCAATCAATGTTGTAGAAGATGACGGTGTTTCCACGGCAACTACGGAGCCTCTGAACATCCAAATGGGTCATATCTGATGACCATGAAAAGATGACAAACTGTATTTTACACCAATTATTGACATGTATTGATAGCATTAGTGGATCAACAGGTATTAAACAGTTACATCAGTAGATGGTTTTAGTTGCCAGTGGCTGTTTGGGTCTTGATGGGTTAAAGTTACTTAAAGGATATGGTTTGGAAATAATAGCTTCTCCCTGGATTCACCTCATCACTTTACTTTATGAAAATATTAATATTCAGTGTAGACCAGCAGCTTTACACTCAAAGAGCTGTAGAATAAGTCATTTGGAATTGTGAAAGCCAATAAATTACAAGACACGATAAGCACGGTTACACAAAATGATGCGGCACGACTGACTCAGATTCATGTTTACTGTGATAACACGAAACCATGAGCAGCCAAGTGCTGTTGTTGTCCCTGAGAGGCTGTAACCAAGCCTGGACGACAAGCCGAGTCAAACAGGAGGACACTGTGGAATACTAAACACCCGAGTCGATGCCAGCTGACGCCTCATAACAGATTGAGTGATTTCAGCCGACTGCAAATCTGAAACCCAGCAGGTTCTCCAGAGTTTTATCAGCATCTGGAAGAGATCTGATTTATCTGCATATACATGTTATATATATATACTGACCTGTAAGAAGAAAAAAAGAGAAACAAACTTTGTGTTGGGAATTAAACACTGAATCTTACATGAAAACAGAGGTGTGGCAAAGTTACTCATCAAGTTTCATGTAAGTCTAACATCTGTTAAGTTAAAATCTGGGGTGTATTAAGTGTTTTTATGTAATCTTTAAGGTTAAGTTTATCAAATCAGTGGAATGGGAAGTCATATAGGCTGTACAGGGTGGGGAAGCAAAATTTACAATGAACATTTAGTTGTTTTTTCTCAGCAGGCACTAAATCAATTGTTTTGAAACCAAACATATATTGATGTCATAATCATACCTAACACTATTATCCATACCTTCTCAGAAACTTTTGCCCATATGAGTAATCAGGAAAGCCAACGTCAAAGAGTGTGTGATTTGCTGAATGCACTCGTCACACCAAAGGAGATTTCAAAACTAGTGGGAGTGTCCATAAAGACTGTTTATAATGGAAAGAAGAGAATGACTATGAGCAAAACTATTACGAGAAAGTCTGGAAGATACTATTAAAGAAGAATGGGAGAAGTTGTCACCTGAATATTCGAGGAACACTTGCGCAAGTTTCAGGAAGCATGTGAAGGCAGTGATTGAGAAAGAAGGAGGACACATAGAATAAAAACATTTTCTATTATGTACATTTTCTTGTGGCAAATAAATTCTCATGACTTTCAATAAACTAATTGGTCATACACTGTCTTTCAATCCCTGCCTCAAAATATTGTAAATTTTGCTTCCCCACCCTGTAGGTGTGATATGTTCTGGTATTTCTGTCCATATAGTGTATCTGTGTTCTCCTGAACCTATAAAGACCCAAACACACACACACACACACACATTGAATACTGTATAACTTCCTGGTCACTTGCTGCTGGCACAACAATCAAACCCATAGACTCATTTTTTTTTAACTAGAAAAGCACTCAGAGAGCACAGACCTCCACCAAGGCAGATCACTCCCCCCCGATCACCACCAAAATTTAATCATTTGTACCTTGTGCCATTATCAACATTTCCTGAAATTTTCATCTAAATCTGTCCTTAACTTTTTGAGTTATCTTGCACACAAACAGACAGACAGACAAACCAATGCTGGCAAAAACATAACCTCTTTGGCGGAGGTAATAAGCCATAAAAATATATATATACAGAGTGGGGAAGCAAAGTTTACAATATTTTGAGGCAGGGATTGAAAGACAGTGTATGACCAATTAGTTTATTGAAAGTCATGAGAATTTATTTGCCACAAGAAAATGTACATAATAGAAAATGTTTTTATTCTATGTGTCCTCCTTCTTTCTCAATAACTGCCTTCACACGTTTCTTGAAACTTGCGCAAGTGTTCCTCAAATATTGGGGTGACAACTTCTCCCATTCTTCTTTAATAGTATCTTCCAGACTTTCTCCTAATAGTTTTGCTCATAGTCATTCTCTTCTTTCCATTATAAACAGTCTTTATGGACACTCCAACTAGTTTTGAAATCTCCTTTGGTGTGACGAGTGCATTCAGCAAATCACACACTCTTTGACGTTTGCTTTCCTGATTACTCATATGAGCAAAAGTTTCTGAGAAGGTATGGATAATAGTGTTAGGTATGATTATGACATCAATATATGTTTGGTTTCAAAACAATTGATTTAGTGCCTGCTGAGAAAAAACAACTAAATGTTCATTGTAAATTTTGCTTCTCCACCCTGTGTGTGTATATATATATATATATATATATATATATTTTTTTTTTTTTATTTATTTATTTATTTATTTATTTATTTTTAATCAATTTTTTATTTGTTTTCATTGTGCATCTCAGAAGTACAATATAAAAGAAAAAGAAATTCACATTTTATAACACAAGATTCTGTGACACACAAAGTATAACCCCCCCCAGAACCACTGGCGACCCCCATACCAACCCAATCTGGATCTCAGAAAACAAAAACCAACTAATAAAGACAAATACAGACAAATGCATGTATATAGATGAAAGGGAATACAATTTACAGATATAAACAGAATAGTGATCAGGAAAGTCATAGACAGTTATGTTACACTCTTTCTTTAACCATAAAATAAATACCATCCCACATACTAAGCGTTTTTCGACTGGCTGCATGCATCCGGGCCACTGACCTCTCCATCATAACTATATCTAGAAAATAATTTATCCATTGTTGCCGTGATAAAAGTATGAGGTGGTTGCCATCTCAATGCCAGCATGTTCTTGGCTGCAGTGAGAGCAGCCCATAATATATGCCTTTGCTGAAGAGAAAGTTCTAAGGTAGAGTCATCATTAAGCAGAAGTAAAGATGGTGATAAAGGGATATTAATCTTTAACTTGTCACTCAAAGTAACAGAAATTTGCTTCCAGAAATCATACACTTCAGGACACTCCCAGTCCATATGTATAAATGATCCTACAGTATGTAGTGTACATAAGTCACACATAGGAGATGGAATAATTTTCATAGCGTGACGTTTCCTGGGAGTTAAATACATCCTATGTATAAACTTGAAATGTATTAACTGATGGTCAGGGTTTTTGGATGTGTAAGCCATAAAAATATTTGACAAAAACACTGCACTTTTATCCAGACCGAGTATGAGTACATGTACTTACAGGGTGGGGAAGCAAAATTTACAGTGAATATTTAGTTGTTTTTTCTCAGCAGGCACTAAATCAATTGTTTTGAAACCAAACATATATTGATGTCATAATCATACCTAACACTATTATCCATACCTTTTCAGAAACTTTTGCCCATATGAGTAATCAGGAAAGCAAACGTCAAAGAGTGTGTGATTTGCTGAATGCACTCGTCACACCAAAGGAGATTTCAAAAATAGTTGGAGTGTCCATAAAGACTGTTTATAATGGAAAGAAGAGAATGACTATGAGCAAAACTATTACGACAAAGTCTGGAAGATACTATTAAAGAAGAATGGGAGAAGTTGTCACCCCAATATTTGAGGAACACTTGCGCAAGTTTCAGGAAACGTGTGAAGGCAGTTATTGAGAAAGAAGGAGGACACATAGAATAAAAACATTTTCTATTATGTACATTTTCTTGTGGCAAATAAATTCTCATGACTTTCAATAAACTAATTAGTCATACACTGTCTTTCAATCCCTGCCTCAAAATATTGTAAATTTTGCTTCCCCACCCTGTACATTTGAGTACTTGCCGATACCGACTACTAGGGCTGCTCGATTATAGAAAAAAAAAAAAATCACGATTATTTTAGCAATAATTGAAATCACGATTATTAAAAACGATTATTTGTTAACCTTAAAGTTGTTTATTTTTTTCTTGCAAAACAATGTAAAATATACTCTTTAAACATAAATAAAGCTTTTAACCACTAAAACAAAGTATGTCCACTTTTGTACGAAACAAAAAAAATCTTTGAATGCAAATAAGTGTACTGTAAATTCAAGTCTGTTTCCTTTTGTAAATAAATAGTGCACTGGAATTAAACTGCTATAGACTTGCCATAGAACTGTAGCAATTTAAAAAAAAAAAAAAAAAAAGCTCACATAAAGTGCAAATTATAAATTCAAGTATGTTCAATGTAGTATGAAACAGTAAATTCAGTGGCGTGCCGTGAGGTTTCAGTTCAGGCCTTCTGTATACATCAGCCATCTAGAATACGTACGTTAGGGTTATACGGGTTAGGTTAGGTTAATACGGGAGTTGCAGCGTAAAGAGATTCGGAAACTGAAGATTGCATTGCGGACAAAGTTGTAGACGGAGTTGTTTTTATGTGTTTTAGTTTTTCATAAGATTATGATAAAGGTGGCGGTGGTTAAACTTCAGATGGTTACAAAGGTTTGTTGTGTTAGCGGTCGGTGCGGACACAACTACGAAACACTTTTTGCACGTGATGTGTTTTTGCTCTTCGTCTTCTTCATCAAACCCAAAGTGATTCCATACAATTGAATTGGACTTGCCTTTTTTGTTTACCAAGCACTTCTGCTGTGATTCTCCTGCCATTTTTCTAGACCGCTAGGTACAACTTTCCTCTTTGGGTGGACCTGCTGGCTAGCTGGCAGCAGTAGCTTAGAGGGGGGCGGGGCAGAGCAGCTCATGGTAGCTTGCGTGCGCGTGACTTAAAACGACTCAAAATTAATAATCGTTTTTTCTCGATTACATAATTTTTGTAATCGTTGCGTGTAATAATCGAAATCGTAATTGAATTTCGATTAATTGCACAGCCCTACCGACTACCAATACAAGTACTTAATAATCCCATTACAGTTCTTAGTAAAGAAAATCGCCGCTTATCAATTAATCGATCGATAAGGTCAACCAACTAATGATTAATGAATTAATCGATAATTTGCGTCCCTAGTTTGCACTGTCATTGTCTAGTTTAATCTAGTTTGAAAACCTTTGCTCTATCTTCTTGAGTCCATGATATAATTGGTGAACTATTGTGCCTTTTTTTGTTATCATATATTTTCACATGTCTTCACAGTTACCTAGATACAGAAGGTTGATTTATTTTACATACTGGCTTGATTTGCCCTGCTTGTTCCATATAAAAGTAATTAAATGTAAATAGGGTTACAGCATTGGGAACTGACATAAAAGTAGTGCTGGGTCTTTTTTCGAAACTCTTCAGATCCATTTATTTGATTGAATTTCTCTGCAGAATTAATTTAGTTCTACTCTATAAATGTCATTGCCTGTACTGTATCCCTAATTTACAATAAATCGATCATTAAGGAATATGACAGGCTTTTTTCATGAAGTATATGAACAATATTGAAAGAGAAATTCAGGTCCTCAGGAAAATCGCCCATTATCAATTAAATCGATCGATAAGGTCAACCAACTAATGATTTAATCGATAATTTGGGTCCCTAGCAAGGTTCTAATAGTTTTGGATTTTTCATTATAGTTTAGTTTTATTTAGTTTTGACTTTTTTTTTCTCTAATTCAGTTTGTTTTAATTCATTTTTAGAGCAGGTTTGCTAGTTTATTAGTTTTCCATTTTTGTCTAAATGCTTAGTTTTAGTTTAGTTTTAGTGTTAATTTTAGTTTTGTCACATCTTTTATCTTCTTCTCCGTCGTATTCAAATAAATCCCGTACAGGACTCTGCTGCTTTCTCCCAATTTTAGTCTCCATGCTTCCAGGTAGAGTGGGGACCAGAAGACGACTAAACGACAAGTGACAAGAAGTGATGGACCGTGAAGTGCTGTATGGTGCCGCTGGCTAAAATTACTGGAGCAAAATAAATCGCTTTCGTATCAATCCGACATTGACAAAAACGAAATGAAGGGAATTTTATCTATAATTTGTATCTGTTTAAGTTAGTTTTGTAAGCACACAATACAGTTTCAGTTAGTTATTGTTTTTTCTTTTAATTGTAGTTTTTATTTATTTCAGTTAAACGAAAATGTTTGTTCAATTCTGGTTTTCGTCATTTTGTTAGTTTTCGTTAACGATAATAACCGAGGTCCCTAGTTTGCACTGTCACTGTCTAGTTTAATCTGGTTTTAATGCCTTTTCTCTGTGTTCTTGAGTCCATGATGTAATTGGTAAACTATGTGCCTTTTTTGTTTTCATATTTTCACAGTTACCTAGATACAGAAGGTTGATTTATTTTACACACTGGCTTGATTTGCTGTTTGTCCCATGTAAAAGTAATTAAATGTAAATAGGGTTACGGGATTACAAACATTTTCCAATTAACTAGTAATATCTTTAGAATTGATATTTTTCAGTGAAATGTAACTTTGCCCTCGTAGTGATTATTCATTTACAGTTTGTAAAATACTAAATATAGAACCAAAGTTTTATTTCTTTTCTTTTTTTTCATCATGTTATATCAAAACACCTGTGTGATCTCTGAAAGAGTTGGTGACTCACTCTGCGCTCACTTACAGTCATTGCCTTTTAACCCTTTCATGCATGAATTATGAGAACATTAATCAAGATTTTTTTCTTTATTCCTCTTTGGGCATTAAAAAAGCAATGTGATTATTATTATTAATTTTTTTTTTTTTTATGAAGCTATTTTTCATGGAGTTGCAAAAATGTTCACCAAGCTGGACACCATGTGTTTAATTTTTGAAGCAAAGAAACATGTATTTACGGATATACTGTGTGAAAAGTATGAAATAAAAACATTAAATACTGCTAATTTGATGTTTTCTCACATTTTATCATACACTACAAACAAAAAGGTATGGATATTTTTAATTTTTGGGCTATTTTTTTTTTCATTGGGATTCTTGCACAACGTTTTTTACTTTTTTTGTGTGTGAACTGAAACATTTTTTTTAATGACCAGACAGTTTTATTTACAAATGGCAAAAATGAAAAAAAAAAGACAAAAAAAAAGAAATATCCTTAATAGGGATGTCCGATATTGGCTTTTTTGCCGAAAAACGATATACCGATATTGTCCAACGCTTAATTTCCAATTCCGATATCTACCGCTACCGCTACCGATATATATGGGATATTAAACTAATTTTAGGTAACATCATATATCTCCTGTCATGGAATTAACACATCATGCCTAATTTTATTGTGATGCCCCATTGGATGCATTCTCAAATGCAACAAGGCTTTCAAAATGTAAACACTGTCTGTGCAAAGAATACATACTTCAACTTAAGTTGTGGGAAAAATGCCATATTTATTTATTTTCTCTCTTCTGAGTCTGTTACAGTGTGGCAACTCTACTGTACAGTTTTGAAAACTACACATTTCTTTCAGCCACAAACAATGCTTCATTTACGCGTCGTTTTATTGGTTTTAATGATACGCAAAAAAAAACGCTAACGATATTCACCGATATTATGTTTTTATGCCAATATCGGGCTGATAATATCGGTGGGCTGATATTATCGGACATCCCTAATCCTTAACTTTTTGTTTGTAATGTATTCTAATACTAGTTATTACTCACTTCATGGACATAATATGCCAAAAAAAAAAAAAATGTTGTTAATTTCAATCTAATAATAACAAGAAATTGATTTATATTCATTTATTATATAAATATAATATTATATATTATATTTTATATTGTATGTCAGCCCTGCGATGAACTGGCGACTTGTCCAGGGTGTACCCCGCCTTCGCCCTTATGTAGCTGGGATAGGCTCCAAGCGACCCCCGTGACCCTAGTGAGGATAAAGCGGGTTCAGAAAATGAATGAATGAATGATTTATATTCCAACATGATAGATCAGGTTTATCAAGAACAGTAAAGTTACAGTAATGTTTTCAATGTCAGTGTATGGGATGGTGCATAAGTGTCCACTGTGTTGGCTGATATGGAACTAGAACAACAAAATCCATGAATAAACAATAGAACAGCAGTAGAATAGCTGTCCACTGTAGTGACCACTATGCATGAAAGGGTTTGGGGTGAATATTTCTTTTGCTTTTTTTAACTGATACATGTCACTCAATTTTCATAATCCAGTGTCTGCATTAAGTAGATCAATGCACAGTGTGACCCACCTCCCCCACCACAGAGGCAGAGCTGCCAAATCAGCTCAGAATCAGATCGGTCCAGCTGACATATTGAACATGCAGGTACGAAGCAGTATCGATGTCAGCTCGCCGTTTGTTCATAGACATTGAAGGCGCCATCGATGACATTGATCCGTATGTGAGGAAACCCACGGAAGGAAATTACACAGTCAGAAGATTAAACTGCTTTTGCTGATGCTCCTGTTTTTCAGTGGGAAACTCTATTGATTCATGGGGTGGTTTTGTGTTTGGCATCACATGGAGAATTCTATTAAAAATAACAAGGTTAAGTCTATTAGGTAAGTATGTTGACAGTGTAGAAGTCATCTGTCCAATCAACTACACTGTAAAAAAAACAACAAAAAAAACCAGTAATATTCCTGCAGCTGGGGTGCCAAAAAATACTGTAAAATAACGGAAAATAACCATCTCATAAAAATACGGTAATTTTCCATAATTAAAATACTTTTTTTTTTCACTAATTTTACATAAGATTTGGCCTTTTTTTTTTTTACTTTTTAATGTTTAATAAAGAATATTTTCATGTATTGAAACAATCAAATTACCTAGAAATGTATATATAAATAATTTCCAATGAGACTAAGTTGTACAATCCACTGATAAAAACTGTATTTGGACAGTTTATCAGTGCTTATACATATTATACATTCACTAAAATACATTTATTCAACATTTTTGTTGTGAAACCTCCTGTAATTACACAAGATATTTGTCAATTACCAAACAAGTCTTGTTAAACTTACAGAACAAACACTTTTTTTTACGGTTAACTGTCAGTAATTTTATCTCGTTTTATTTATTTATTTTTTACACTATTAAACTTTAAATTAACAGTTTAATCTCATAAATAGAAAAGAAATATTTGTGAAATTATGATACATTTGCAAATGTATTTTAACTATTTTTCTGTGAAAAAAGGAAA
This sequence comes from Sphaeramia orbicularis, assembly GCF_902148855.1. Lineage (NCBI taxonomy): Eukaryota > Metazoa > Chordata > Actinopteri > Kurtiformes > Apogonidae > Sphaeramia > Sphaeramia orbicularis. The sequence goes on from NC_043967.1 coordinate 33,957,474, forward strand.
AATTTCTTTTAAAAAAAATGGAAATTTTATGATTATTCACAGAGTTTTTTCATGTTATTTTACATTTGACATGTAAAATCACAGTCTATTTTTGTCATTTCATTGATATTTTCCTGTATCTTAAAAATAAAGGAAAAATCTGTCAAATAAACAGTGAAAATTCTGTTAAATTACAGATTTTTATTTTTTTTTTCTACAGTGTACAATCAGTGATTAGGGATATAAAATGAGCGGTACATCCAGTGTGGTAACATTGTAAACCTGTGTGTCTGTTAACTTTTATAGTGGAGTGCTGGTCGGAAGCTTCCAAAATGCATGTATTTTAATAAATATTTGCACTGATGTTCATCTGACTGCAATTTTACATTCACTCTACTTTGCTTTGTTACTTTTTTTTACCCCTTGGCCATCAGTTGCACTGGTATGGTCGTACCCTGCGGCATCTGTTTTTGTGTCTATCCATCAGTAGTGGCTTTTCCATCGGACATATGTGCAAAACTTTACCAATATTTACTAAATGTCAAATATTGTGCATATACAGTAGGTGTACAGGTCAGTGGTTTACCTTCAGTAGATTGAAATCAGAATGGACACCAGTGTTGTGGTTAAAGAATATGATTTAACAACCCAATATATATCTTTATAACCTATCGTTGCTGCTCAGCTTCATGACAAATTATAGCCTATGTATCATTTTTGTCCAGTATTAACTATCCAGTGTCCACCATAAACACTGATCTGTCCAAGCATTTGTACTGGTTTGTAGTCATTTATGCAATGGAGTATGGGGACAGAGATATTTCTTAACCCATAAAGACCCAAATGTCCACTGTCGACCAAAACTATCAACTATTTAATATCAGTTGATCCATTAATCCTATCAATACATGTAAATAATTGGTGTAAAATACAGTTTGAACATGCGAATGGGTCATATCTGATGATCACGAAAAGATGACAGAGGCTCCGTAGTGAACGTGGAAACACCATCATCTTCTACAACATTGATTCACCAGTAAAACCCGTGGAGTTGGATCAATGACAGTGGATGGACACACTGGGTTTATGTTCAGTTAATGATAGATTTGCTGAAAAAGACACTTTTTTTCAGTTTTCTCTGTTTTTGATATAACCTTTAACTTTACTCTGAGCTTTGATGAACATCTACATGATCAGTAGGGATGGGAATCGAGAATTTAATGATTCCGATTCCATTATCGATTTTGCTTATCGATGCGATTCCTTATCAATTCTCATTGGGTGAGGAAATAAAAGAGTACAACCGGGTGTGTGTGCATTAACTGTTTTTTATATTTCCATCTCTGCACAGAAAATATAACATACACAGTTTGTACAAATAATAACAACAGATGATGCTGGGCCTGGTTTGGGGTGGGGGGCAGTGAAAGTGAAACTAAAGATGCTTTACTAATTCCTCTATTGACACATTTCTACTACATGGAACCAGTTCGACTCGCCTCGTCTCCCGTTGTTGTGCACCTCATTTCCTTTCCCCTACCTTCGGAAACTTGTATTTGAGGGGGTACAATGTTTGTTGCCCACACCGGAACGGCGTTCACTCTGCCGCTACATTCACAAGCGTTACTAAGTATTGTATGAAATACGTGACATTCCTGTAAATTAATCACATGCTGTGGACAAATGTTTGAGCATATTGGAGGGATTCCACCCTTTAGAAGACATGGAAGCTTTGTCAGTGTTCCAGTGGACCTGGTGTCGTCTGTTTAGACCATTTCTGCCTCAACGCCATGTCAGCTACGTTCTGACCAAAACAATGCAGCGTACGTGTGACATCATCGTGCATGCGCAATGAGGGCAGGATTGATAAGCAGAATCGTTAAACAGGCAGGCAAACGATTCCAAGAAATCGAGCTACTGGGATCCGGTTCTCAAAAAGAACCGGTTCTCGATTCCCATCCCTAATGATCAGTGAATTAAATGTAGGAAAATACCATTTTTTTTCCCAGAAAAAACATGATAAAATTATAATAAATGGTGATAAATCACTTAAGGAAGGTTAAATATAGAGAAAAATTCATTTGGAAACTGCCACAAAAGTAAAACTGGGTCCTTATGGGTTAAAGTTTTTATTTCAGCAATACCAGTTTGGAAAAATATTTGTGATTTTATTAGCTTGCTTTTGCCACCTGTAAATGTGGGGCAGTTGTGGCTCAGTCGGTAGAGTGGGTCGGCGGTTTGAATCTGACTGTCCACATGTGGAAGTGTCCTTGGGCAAGACACTGAGCCCTAAAACAGGGCCTGGCAGTGCCTTGCATGGTGGCAGCTGCCTACTGGTGTAGGAGTGTGAGGCTTTTTAAAGTGCTTTGGGCACCATAAATGTGTGCAAAAGCGACCATTTACTATTTCACCAACACAGCTTTTCTGCACTAAGAGAATCTGGTGTTGTAGTCTGTCCCTAGGATGAGTTCAATACAGTTAACCCTGTCATGCATAGTGGTCACTACAGTGGACAGCCGTTTAAAGGTGTTCTTTTGTATATTCAAGCCTTTTGTTGTTTTAGTTCCATATCAGCCAACACAGTGGACACTTATGCATCATCCCATACACTGCAATTCAGACCATTACTGTAACTTTGCTGTTCTTCATACACCTGATCTGCACTAACATGTATGAGTGTAAAAAATTGCTAGTTGTTATTAAACTGTAATTAACAGGGTTTGTTTTGTTTTTTTTAAACAAAAAGTTATCTTTTGTTGCATATTATCTCCATGAAGTGAGTAATAACTAGTATTACAGTATGTTAAAATGTGACAAAACATCAGATTGGCAGCATTAAATATGTTTTTATTTCATAGTTTTCACACAGATCAGTAAACACATGTTTCTTTGCCTCTAAAATTAAATGTATGGTGTCCAGCTGAGTGGACAGTTTTGTAACTAAGGTTCATAAGGGTAAGGTTCATAAAAAAAAAAAAAAATCAATTGCATTGGGATTTTTTCATGTCTAAAGAGGAATAAAAACACTCAGGAAAAAAAATCTTGATTAAGGTTCTCACAATTCATGCATGAAAGGGTTAACATAATACAAACTAACTTAATATTCAAGACTTTCTAGAGAATTGGAGTTCACAAAGTGTCGGGATGGGTCTGAATATGTAGGACACTAATACACTCATGTTACAAACTCTACAAAGCTTTAGGTTATTTCTGTTCTATTTCCAAGTTTTTCATTAAAAATTAGATCTGCACATTTCTCGCTGAGGTTTTGGTAAATTGCTGAAGTGTTTCAGTACATAAATACAGCAACGCTAAAGTGTAGCTGTATTTGTTTTGCTTTTTTTGTTTTTTTTCTCTCGTCTTGTGGTTGTTGTTGTGGCCTGGGGTTCTCTGTGGACAGTCGACCAGCAGCTGAGCCTCTCAGATAAGCTCCCAGCCAGAGAGAAAGAGAGGCAGCACAAAAAAAAAGAAAAAAAAAAAAAAGACGAGTGAAATAAAGAGCAGGCCAACAGCGCAGTGTGATTGAGAAGGGCTCCATTTCACAGTAAAAAGCAGGCGGAAGAGGGAGGAGGTCGGCGTCCACAGAATGGCAATGGGAGAGCGGTGGCGGGGGGGCGCAGGGATAAAAGCCACAACACAGTATTAGGATACGGCCTGTGGGAGCTTTTCATGGGGGGAGAAATGGGAAAAAGTTGCAAAAGCATGTCGGTGAGTGTACCCTTCAGTGCTGCACTGCAGGGAACGCAAGTTTGGTCGGTCTGACTAATGGCGAAGACGGCGAGCTCCGAATGCTGAGATGCACTGCGTCTGTCCGTCTGTTTGTCCATCTGTGGCAGTCTTCCCCCTGTGCGTTATTGTTGGTGTTCCGTCTGTTTTTGAACATGGCTTTTCTCTTTTAAAGCAGTGCAGTAGGACTTACAATTAAGCTGTACTCTGTTGGTTTGAAATGTGCTATTGAAGCATTTTTCTACAGCTTTAACTTGTTGCCTCAGGAAACATTTGGAGATAATAATATAATGTAATATTAAAAGCAAGTGCAATAGAGTGTTAAGGGTAATATTTAAATTACAGGAAACAAATAAAGATCTACTGTACTGTTGTGTTATCTCCAAAGTTTTGCCTTCACCGAACAGCAAAGTAAGTTTTTATTCAGTTGTGTGTTTATTCAGTTTGGCCTGAACCACCTGTTTTAGTCCGGTTGTGATGTTTAAGCAAGTGCTTATGTTCTCTTGTTTCACGACATCTGTTGATTATCTATCAAACATAACTCAGTTTTACATTCAAAGCCATAATAGCCTTTGACTGTGAGGTCTTATTGCTGTAAAAGTCTGCATTTAACCCAGTGGTTCCCAACCTTTTTTGGCTTGTGACCCCATTTTAACATCACAAATTTCTGGCGACCCCAGATATTCAAAACAGAGACTTTTTTTTTCTAAAATATTTGTATTTGATCATGTAATAGTTTACTATACCATGTTACAAATAAATGTTAATTTTAGACATTTAATCTATATAATGTATATTATTCTGGACGGAGGCAGAAAAGCCAGGTGTAGATTACTGCACAAAGTGAGAATTTTATTTTCCTTGGTCAGGATATGTGCAGTCAGTCCAGCTTGGATTTACAAGGCTGACAATTAACACTGAACAAACAAGAACTCAAACTATGAATTATGAAAGAGCTGCAGCATCTGAAACCGACCACAATGAACATTTGACAGATAAACAGAACCACAGTGCTTCAGTTTCAGCTTCAGTTTGTCATGTCTTTTATGGGTTGGGATTGTCTCTGTCAGCTCACCATATAATTACCTCCGCCAAGGAGGTTATGTTTTTGCCGGCATTGGTTTGTCTGTCTGTCTGTGTGCAAGATAACTCAAAAAATTATGGATGGATTTGGATGAAATTTTCAGGAAATGTTGATCCTGGCACAAGGAACAAATGATTCAATTTTGGTGGTGATTGTGGGGGGGGCACTGATCTGCCTTGGCGGAGGTCTGTGCTCTCCGAGTGCTTTTGTAGTTTTTACTCAATTACTAGAAATTTCAGGCGACCCATTTGAATTCCAGGTGACCCCATGTGGGGTCCCGACCCCAAGGTTGAAATTATTTAAACAATGATAGTTAGATAGGTGTTTTTTGAGTTTCCCACTGGGATGAATTAAATATCTATTGCCTGAACAGGGACTTGAACCCTGGACCAAAGGCGGAAAAGTATGATGGTCTATCTTGTTTCCACGTTTTTTTTTAAATTTTATCTTATTTTATTTTTTTAGATACTGAGCGTATAAAAATTCTGAATATTGTCATTTACATTTTTTGCTAATTTACAAACACTGGGTTTGTACTATGTATGGGTACTCTCCATTAGGGATGGGAACTGAAAAGAATTGAATGATTCCGATTCCATTATTAATTTTCCTTATGGATTCTCTTTGGGTGAGGAAATAAAAGGGTGCAAACTGGTTTGTTTGCATTAACTGTCTTTTATATTTCCATATGACCGTAAAAAGTGAAAGTGAAACTTAAAGCTGCATATGACTTTTGTCTCCAATTTTTCATCAAATCTGTAAAACACCAGTCATAGCCTTAGTATCATGAATATCACGAGTTAGTCTTTCTGTGATTACTCACCTGAATCTCTTCCCTCGTGGTGAACAGTTTCGCAGTGTACTCCACCATAAACACTCCATGGGTTTACAAACAGAGCCAGTAGGTCACTCGTGCATTTTTCAGAAATTTGTTGTGACGTGCACTGTGGGAAGCAGAGTTCCACACACCCATAGCACACACCCGCTTTCGCTTGATCGACATGTTTGTTGTTGCTGCTGTGGCTGCGTGGAGCTCCACTTCCCACAGAGCACGTCGCGAGAAATTTCTGAAAATGCTTGAGTGACCTACCGGCTCTGTTTGTAAACACATGGAGTGTTTATGGTGGAGTACTCTTTGAAATTGTTCACCGTGAGGGAAGAGATTCAGATGCGTAATCACAGAAAGACTTTCGGATTCATGATACTTAGGCTACGACTGCTTTTACAGATTTGATGAAAAACTGGTGACGAAAGTCATATGCAGCTTTAAGACACTTTACTAATGCCTCTATGTCTCCCACTGTTCTGCACCTCATTTTTCTTTTCCCTACCTTCAGAAACTTTTGAGGGGTCAGGACATTTGTTGTGTTTGGTGTTTCCTCTGCCGCTAGATTCACAAGCGTCGCTAAGTAGCATATCAAACACGTGACATTCATGCAGATGAATTGCATGCTGAGTGGACAAATGTTTGAGCATATTGGAGGTTTCCAAGAGGAAAGAGAACACAAATGTGTATTATTAACTACACAACAGATAACAGAGCTGCCAAAAATGGACACCACCTGTTGCAAAACATCAAGATGACATTACAATGTGTTAGTCTATAGATAGGATGTATACGATGTTTAAGATCATCGCAGAGGTGGTCTGATTATAATGAAACCAACTGTTTTCACAAAAAATAGGAGCCACATAGGACTAATCTCAAACAAAACAGCCTCTGGTCTCCTTTTGAAGACCTCGAGGCGGCGACCCAGACTTTGGCATCTTTCCATTATCTTGACAAAACAGACTCCCAACATATACTTCACATTAGCATGTGCAAATCATCCATAGTGAATTTAAGAGCTGATTGACTTTGTTTAGCAGCGTCCACCCTGGGAGGAGGTCATAGCTTTAGACAGTAATGAGAGAAGTGTCATTTGTCAGAAAAAGATTCAGAATAAAACTCCCTTTTGTGTCCATCCCTGACAGTAGCCGCTTTTCCACTGAACATATGCACAAAACTTTAACAATATTTACTAAATATTGAAAAACATACTACTACTACTACTACTACTACTCATAATAATGATGGATTAGATTTATATAGTGCTTTTCTATGAACGCATACTAATGTCATTTTTTCCATTAAATCACAAATGCAATGATTTGTTTATTTACTATTGTGACCTGACATGAAAAGTCATTCCATAAACATGGCGACAAATTTAAATATTGTGTTGATTTACAGATATATTCATTATTATTATTATTATTATATATTACCCCTCTATCCCGTACTAAGTTAAAAAATGGTTCGGTTTCCTGGTGTGTCCACACATACCGCACCGTGTTTCTTTTAAACTCTTCTTCACTTGTTATACTATCTGTCAACATCTGGGCTTTCTTATTTACGCGACTCTAGTTAGTGGAAAAAGGTCTGTCCATTGCAGTTTTCCGTGATATACCAATTGTGCTACACCCCAATAACCACCTCTTGCCAGTGCAAAAACTTTTCTTTGAAAAACGAGCATTTTGGCGAAATTGGTATTTTTCCATTTGGCAAATGTTTATGCGCAAGTTATATCAATTATCAATTTGAGGGTCAATGGAAAAGCGACTGGTGTGTTGTTCCTGGAGCCAAGAGGACGACCATAACCATGACCAACCAAGGTCAAACTTGCTTATACCCAGTCAATACTTACTATCTCATTATCACAGCTTAAATGCAACAATAATGTGGTCTGTTATATTTTGCTGTACTTCACCTGTCATAAATATTTGGCGTTTAGTCTCATTTCTCCTTTGGGCAAAGGTGCTGATTTATGGAATAAGTCATATCAGAGGATAGAGACAAACATTACATGTGGTGATTCAGGTTGGAGTATGTTTGTGTTGTTGACCCTAAAGGAAAAATGAACATTTATTATTAACAAAATCATGGAGAACATCCATTTCTGAACATGTGACTGAGTGTTTATGGACTCTAACTGCCCTGTTTCGTTTATTTAAATTGTCAGATGAAATGTGATGTAAAATTTATGGCGCTGGAATTTTAGCTTGAACAACACATAATGAATGCATGGAGATTCTGGTTAATTCAGCAGGCAGCCGACCAGAGTGTTTAATATGAAACACAAGAAGCTGAGCAAGCTGTGACGGGACTCTTCAGTGTAATGAAAAGTGACAGCATGAAATAAAAAGTCAGTCTGAAAAATTGGAAGTGAGATTTCAAAAAGAAAGTCACTCTTAAAAGGTTCAGAGTGTGATTTTTAGTCCTATCCATCAGTAGAGTTGCAGATTTCACTGCTCTGCCTTCGCCTCACCTTCCTGTTGAAGGGCCACTGAGTCCATTCCAGACTTTTTAATTTAGGGGATAATATTTATGGGCAACACTCAAATATAGTATGCATCAGGGTTTCACTTGAAAACTGGATGCCACTGCTAGAAAATGTGGAAAAATATCAGAAAAGGCTTTGAGCTACTGGACAAACATGGCAGACACCACGGAAAAGGAAGCACTGCCTCTGTAGATTTAAACAGCACATTATGAGGTCATGAAAACACTTTTTATTTCACATTCTACACTAATTAACATGTTAAAATTATGCATTTCCTTCTCTATTTGTACAGGTCTGGTGTGTAAGATTGAAAGGAATTTACAGGATTTACACAGTTAGAAAACAGGAATTTTCCCAATTTCTTAAATAACGTAATGACTCGTAGGAAATCTTAATTTATTTTATTTAGTATAGAAAACTACATGTTCTTCCAACATGCTCTCACACCTAAGTGATAGAATAGGGCTACAGTATATAGATAAGTACTAAATAACTCATACACTCATCACTTTAGTTGAGTAATATAGCCAATTAATTCAGCTAACCAAGTCTTAGTTTTATAATTAATACAAAATTGATGCTAAAATAAGTCAGGAGACCACTCTTACTCATTAAGTTCAAATTATAACCTATAGTATATTCACTGTGACTGTCTTTAACCTCCTAAGACCCAGGAAATGTCAGCAAAGTACAAGCTTTTTTTTTGTTTGTTTGTTTTTTATTAAATAAGTGCCTATATTGGAAACATCATGATGCAACAGTTTTTTCAGATGCAGTTTTTAAAATTCTTATGCAATGTCCTTTGTGGTGGACAGTTTTTTGTTTTTTTTTTCTTTTTTTTGTATGAAGTTGTGAAACAAATGTCCACAAATGTGGACAGAAAACCCATAGCTGGGTCTGAGGAGGTTAATAAACAACGGTATTTACTTTTGTTTGAAACAGGACATGTGGTAGTTGTGTCCCATGTGTATAAAATACTGTGGTCTGTTCTGAAATTGTTATTCTGCTATATTTTTCCTCCACTGTCTCCTTGTTTGTGGTCCTACAGTTACAAAGGTTAGAAAGGTTTAAAGACATCCATTACACTGGTCAACAACAAATTTATTGTTGAAGTTTTTTGAACTGATTTAGGATAATTTTGGTGTGCTGAATCCAAAAATCACATTAATTTTGCTCAATCAGGTCAACTTTCTGAACTATGCTACATATTGGCTTTTTAACATTTTTGCTTACATTTATGGGCATTTTCACATCATATGATACAAAATTCTTTCATATTTCTTGCAATAAACGAGTTCTGAAGATTTTACTTTTGCCAATTTATGATTAATATTTTTTTTTAATATTACAGGTGAATGAAATGGCTTCAACTAGAAGATCTTGCAAAAATAAGCCTGACGTATTCTGCTACATCTGCGGTGAATACACCATTGTACCTAACAGGAATCAAGTCACAAGTTTCATAGTGTGCTTACCAATCTTATTTTGGTATTGATTATTATATTTTGTGAGAAGATCAAATTTTTCAAAATCAAATTAGCAAAAAAAACCTGACCTGATTGAGAAAAACAGATGTCATTTTTGGATTTAGCGGTGCAAAATGGTCCTAATTCAGTTGAAAAAACCTAGACAACTTGCAAAAAACATTTTTTTGTAACCCAGTGTAATCATTCGGGGTAAAACTGTGCACTCGTTTGTACCGAAACATTTCGGTTCAGGGCCTTCGATACAATACGGAGGTGTACCGAACAAATACATGTAGATTATATGAAGAATTCACACACAGTCAGGAAGCAGGATGGACACAAGTAGAACCCATGTGCAGGGTTTAACTACATTCTGCAGAAAAAAACCCAAAAAAACACTCCATTCTGAGGCTGGGGCGCTAATTGGGGGGGGGGGGGGGTAAATATGACAACAGAGAGTATAACAGAAGCACAGAAGCCGGTTTGAAGTGTGTTAAGTTTCAGTTTTTGGTAGTTACAGAGCGCACCCCCCCACACACAACCCTTCACTGTACCGAAAACATATAGAAAATGTATTGAACTGAACACTCCTGTACCGAAAACATACCAAACCGATTTTTTTCTGTACCGTTACACCCCTAATTATCATGATCTTGCGTCGATCACAGACGGTGTCAGAAATGTACTCTGACCGTCAATAGGAATTAGGCCAGGTGTTGATCAACGTCTCATTTCATGCCAGTTTTCCTGGGTCACAATAAGTAGTTCATTCACCTCTTGCTCCTGATTTTGCAGACTGCAGCCAAATGTGGCCCAAATCTGATTTTTTTGCTGCTATTTGACCTGTATCTGACCTGTTAAAGACAGTTTGAACACCACAAATCTGACCCAGACCACTTTCATATGTGGTCCTAAATCCAGATATTTTGCAATGCGACGTCAGTCTGAACGGCCAAGTCGCATTTATCCGACCTTTACGTCATTGAAATGCCAGTACAGCCCGACTGCAACACGCTTGCGAACAGATACAGGTCGGAGATGAGCGTCTTGTCGTGAGAGTGTTACGGAGAGGCGGTCACAGATATATTTAAACGTTCTTCTTGTCATTCGAAAATCATGAATGAAGTCTGTGTGAGTGAAGCTGCTAAAATCACTATCCCACCACTTCTGAGTCCGACTCCACATCCAAATACTCTGTTGTACAGACGTAGTAGCCATTGCACCACAAAAGGCCACAGCAAAAAACTGGCTCTCCTCTTTTTTAATCTTCCACTTAAATTTGTCTGCAATGGTGCTGACTTTGGTTGTAGAGAAACTTTATCAGTGCCGCACACACGCCAATACAAGATGCCTCCATATTTCCTTCTGTAAACACAGTGCGTGCCTGCGTGGTCACGTATTATGTCAGGACCTCTTTTGCAAATGCGGGTCACTTCAGGGTCGCATTCAGTTCAGACTGAGAACTGATAGAAGTCGCATTTAATTTGTAATATGAACAACGAGCACACAAAAAAATCGGATTTCACAAAAAAAATCTGAATTGTACATTAAGACCTGCTGTCTGAACGTAGCCTTAGATACACAAATACAACTTATGTAAGCGTTTTTTTGTTGTTTTTTTTAAACCCTTTCATGCATAGTGGTCACTACAGTGGACACCTAATCTCCAGCTGTTGTATATTCATGGGTTTAGTTGTTCTAGTTCCATGTCCTCCTGAGACCCAGCAATGCATTTTTGTCCTCTGTAGGGGACAAAAGTTTAACAGTTTCACGAAAAAAATGCTGTTCATTGCGAAGGACATTCCATTAAAAAATAAATAAATGAAAATAATTTTTAAAATGTATCTGAAAAAAACTGTTGCATTATGCAGTCTCCAAACAAGATGACTGTTTAATGTAAAAAAGCTAAAAACTTTCACTTTCCTGGGTCTCAGGAGGGTATCAACTAACACAATGGATGCTCATGCATCATCTACACTGACATTCATACCATTACTGTAACTTTGCTGTTCTTGATAAACCTGATCTGCACTAACATGTTTGAGTGTAAATCAACTGCTAATTTTCTCAAACAAAAAGTTTTTTTTTTGTTTTTTTTTTTGCGTATTATCTCCATAACTAGTATTAGAATATGATCAAATGTGACAAAACATCAGATTAGCTGCATTAAAAATGCTTTTATTTCATAGTTTTCACACAGTATATCACTTTATGATGATGGGTTTTAAAAATATGTGTCTTTGATTCAAAAATTTTACGTATGCTGTCCAGCTGAGTGGACATTTTTGTAATTTAATGAAAAATAGGTTCATAAAAATAATTCTATCGCACTGTTTTTTTCATGCCTAAAAAGGAATAAAAACACTCAGGAAAAAAATCTTGATTAAAGTTCTCATAATTCATGCATGAAAGGGTTAATATCCATGGCTGATGCTAAATGTTTAAGACTTCTGAATCCTTACAGTCTGTACAATCCTTAAGGTTTGTCCCTATTAAACAATATCACCTACGCATTTACTTATGCATGCAAAAGGTCCACACACACATTCATAAGATGCATGTGAACACCATTATTTTAAGCCCCTTTAAAAACTAACCACTTGTCAAAAGTCCTTTAGGCTACCATGTTTCACACTGCAATTTGCCTTCTCATTAACCCGGAATTTTGTCATATTTATTGCAGATCGATACATTATTTCTCTTGAAAGACAGAGCAGGGAGTTGGAGTGAGTTGAAGTAATCAGAGTGTGTGTACAGACAGACTGCCTGCAGGCGTGTCGACTCCATTATAATGGAAAGTTCTGCTGCTTCATTACACATAAGACCTTATAAATTATATAGAATGACTATTGTGTAGAAGGGAACATATGGGATGTAATGCATGCTCAGATGTGTGTTTAGCTGAGGCAAATGAAAGATGCAGAGGGTGCTTCTGTTTTCCAGTTTGTTTTTTGGCTCTGACAGGGAAGTTTGGGAATTGTTGGAGCACAGAAGGATTATAAATTTGCTGCAAAGCAAACACTTTTCTCATGAGTTGCTGTGCTGATTTGAATATAAATGAGGAGGCCTGAAACACACTGTCACCTGTGCTATCAGCTTTGTAACACTTGTTCATCCAACCTCTGTCCCAAAAGCAGCTTGGAATTAAATATTCAGCATGAACAAAAGTGAGAACAAATAGTGCATTTCTTCAAACCCTCAGACACATATGTAACAAAAACAGCCTGTGATGGAAAAAAAAAAACAAAAAACATCACTGCAAGTGTAATGGACTATGGCATACTCATGAACCTATATTATCTTTTTGTCAGTTACTCTTGCAAAGGAAAAAATAAAAAAAACAGAATATTCTTGTACTGCTGGTGCCTGAAGTACTGCTATAGTTCTGTTTGCACCAGGAAACAAAGACGCAAAAACATTTTTATCTGCAAGTATGAATTAGTTTTGCATCTAACAAAAAAAAAAGTAATCAAATGGTTGCAGATAAATAAGGAAACACAAATGTTTCCTAAGAGCTCGGGTAAATTTGCAGTGATGTTTCACACAAACAATAGCAGCTTTAATTATCTGTTATCAGCTGTTAATTGCAGTAAGAAGTTCCGTTGGTGCCACTCTGTAGACACGAGATACTGCAGAACCGAGGAAATTAGACTCTTTTATAGAAGGAAGCCAGGACTGCTGAAGCTGGCAGCGACATGCTGGGATACGCTTTGATATCTTATCAGAAGATAAGAAAATGCTCTAAATGTAATAAATCCGTTGGAATAAACATGGCTTTGGAAACATTTGTACTGTTGTTGTTTTGTCTTTTTCTTAAAAGAAAGTGCAGTCAAACACATAATTACCATCTGACCAAAGACAAAGGAGAATTTGTCTCAGGTTTTTCTTTTACTACGCTGCTGCTTTTGATGCATCTGTTTTTCTATTCATAGAACAACCCATATGCTTTTGGAAATGACTGCTTCCTGCAAACAACTAAAAAGACAAAAGCAGTACCACTGATCATCTGAAGAGGTCATTCATTTACATGTGTCTTGTGACAAAGGACGGGGTCTGGTTAGAACAGTGACAGAATAGGTTGTTCCAGGTCCTGCAGATCAGGTGAGAGAACAAACCTGAGGTTCCAACACAGATGAGGGCCATTGTCCAGGTTGGAAGGAGATATGAGGTGCCTGACATTCAGTGTTCAGTTTGGTTGTGACCTCTGAATTAGTAATACCTCCCTTTGATTGCCCTATATTCAGTCCCTCCAGGAATTTGCAATGTTGCGATCGCAACTATTAACGCAAATTCAACCAATCACTGCAAATTCTGCAAGGCGCTGCAATTTCATCCAATCACCACGAATTTTCTGCAAATTTGACCAATCACCTTCGCCCCCTTTCGTTCACCCCCTCTACATAACACGTACGTCATCATGTTCACTTCCTTGTTGACGACTGAGAAGATGAAGACATGTACGCCCACAAGTTTTGGCTACTTTTTGGCTAGATTATGGGGATTTGGGGCTTTTCTGGGACAATTATGGCTATATTTTGGAAGTCTGCAATTAGTTTTGGGTGAATTTTGGCTTCCTTCTGGTTTGATTTTGACTTGCTTATTTTGGGCCATTTAGGGCCCACACATCCGCCCAGAACTTTGCCAAAATGGCATGCCAGTTTTGGGCCAGATTTAATGATTTTGCTATCTGGGATGACCTATTGTGATTACAATTAATCAAATACATACACTTTAGGAATTAATGAACACATGGTATGAAAAGTCCAGCTAAAATCAGGGTGCTCAGACTCTTATTTAGAGAAACTCATAAGTTTTTATCTCAATTTGATTCCTGCAGTGGACTTACTACAACATGTCGCATCTTCAACTTCAATCTGAGCCACCATAGTCCTGGTCCAAACTAAAGGGACGGCTCACATCACACAGAATAGATTTTTGAACTTGAATTACTTATTCATAAATCTGGGCGCCGTCCCCAAGTATCTGACCGCTGTAATGGAGTAACATAACCCTGTGAGACCACTGAGATCACATGGGAGTGGAGCCCAGGGCTAAATCTAAACAAGGAGAAGCTGCTTTTACTTATTATTCTGCACAGTTCTGAGACCGACTCACTGATCTAAGGAATGACCAACTGATCCACACTGAAAACCTTGTTCTTAAGTGCTTTCACTCCATCTTATATCATTGTTTTTCTTGTAATTATTTTTTTAGTTTCACAAACTCAACAAATAGTTAATAATTATTTGCAATCGTTTTGTTTTTAACCTTGTTTGTGGTATTTCAGCTTTGAATTTCTGTATCTTTGAAGTGTGCCTTGTTCATATTTCAGCATACACTACTGTCTTATCCTTGAAATGTGCTGTTTCACTTTGCACTGTCCTACTCAGCATCATGGACTGAACTTGAATCTTGAACTGTGTGTATGAAATCTGCTTCATAAACACACCTTCCTTATCTTAAATAGACATCAAAATGTGCAGAAGGGCAGTGCATTACCACCGTCACAGCACAATAACCTCAAAAACACAAGTAAACGAGGCCTTCTGTCCTCTCTTTGTTTTGGAGATCCTCTCCCTGAGGGCCAGAGACGCTGCCGTCATCAGTTCATCTGTGCCCAGAGTGTTTATGCGTCATGCTGTTGTTGTGTTTTATCAACGTTTCATGTTTAAACTTTGGTGTCGAGTGTGTAAACTTCACTTACTCAGCAAATCTTGGTTCACAATGAGAAAAGTACTTCTGATGTTCTTTTGAAAAATGTAGAGGGTTTCATTGTCACCACAAGTACTGAAAGATCAGAGTTGATTTAAAAATGTTTTTGGTCCTTTAGTGAGCAGTTAAGTCACGTGATTTCTGTTTGTAGATCTCCTCCAATACAAGAGATAGGAAAGCACCACCCACATCCAGAAAAGAGACTAAGACCCTCCTCAGAAATGGAATCATCAAACAGATCCGTATGTAATACTGCTGAGCGCAAACCAAGACAAAGATAAGATAAGATAAGATAAGATAAGATATTCCTTTATTGATCCCACTATGGAGAAATTCACAGTGTTGTCAGCAGGATAAAAACATACATAGACATACACATACACATAAAAACAGCCATATAATTTGAATAAAAAGGTGTTTAGAAGGAGAGTGCAAATATTTTTCGATATGATGTAGTGCAAATGGTTATAAATATAAATAAATAAATAAATAAATAAATAAATAAGTATAAAATATATACGGATTGAATATATACAACATAAGTGGAATGGCGGGAGGGTTGTTATTACACATTATACATTGATCTAATGGGAGCAGGACTGGTTGTGAAGTCTGACAGCAGGTCTTAATGCACAATTTGGATTTTTTTTTTTTTATCACGAAATCAGATTTGTGTGCGCGTTCATGTTACACATTAAATGCAACTTCGATCAGTTCTGAGGGAACTGAATGCAACCCTGGTGTAATGCTTGGCCATGCACTGTGTTTACGGAAGTAAATATGGAGGCATCTCGTCTTGGCGTACAATTGTGTTGCATTTCAATGAGGAAGAGGTCGGATAAATGCGACCTGGCCGTTCAGAGTGAAGTCACACTGCGAAATATCAGATACTAGTGATGTGACGTTCACGAACAAATCGAATATTCTGAATGTCTCTTTGAAATGAACGATGGGACCTGAGTCTTTGTATAGAGGCGTTCATTTTTTTTTAAATTAACCCTTTCATGCACGAATTATGAGAACCTCAGTCAAGATTTTTTTCTTGAGTGTTTTTGTTCCTCTATAGGCATGAAAAAAAAACATTGTGATTGAATTTTTTTTTTTAATGAACCTATTTTTCATGGAATTACAAAAATGTCCACTCAGCTGGACATCATGCATTTAATTTTAACAGCAAAGAAACATGTATTTACTGATATACTATGAGGTAAAAACATTTTTAATGCTGCTAATTTGATGTTTTCTCACATTTTATACCTGCATGTAGATAATATGCAACAAAACAAAATGAAACTGTTAATTACAGTTTAATAACAATTAGCTTTTTTTTTTTTTTTTTTTTTGTACAGTCAAACATGTTACTGCAGATCAGATTCATCTAGAACAGCAAATTTACAGTAATGGTATGAATTACAGTGTATGGGATGATACATAAGTGTCCACTGTGTTGGCTGATATGGAAATAAAACAACAAAATCCATAAGTATATAAGAGAACCCCTTTGAACAGCTGTCCACTGTAGTGACCACCATGCATGAAAGGGTTAATTTTTTTTTTTTTTTTTAAATTTAAGGAGGGAGTTTCCGATTGCCTGACAATTTAGCGTCACTGGGGGGGCACTGGGCAGGAGGAGAATGTTTAAGCAGAAAAAAAAGAGTGCTTGTGCACGCCGCATGTCTCATGGCAAGAAGTTAGCAAAAAAACAACAGTTTGAAGTGTGAGGTGAGCGTACTGGAGGAGGCGGAGCTGGAAGACTGGACAACCGTGATGTTTTTGGTCAAATTCCAGCATTTGCCTAATGCTGTGGTTCTTAACCTTGTTGGCGGTACTGAACCCCACCAGTTTCATATGCGTATTCACCGAACCCTTCTTTATTAAAAAATACAATATGATTTTTTTCAAATTCAAGACACAGGCATATGTTTTACTGGTGCACAAAATGAACTGTGCATTAACATCACTGTGCTCAAAGAACAAAACCAATACAGTGCACAAACTCACAACAAATTACATACCTTTTCACAAAGACATGACCTTTTTTAATACTACCACACTGAAATGGTTTTAATTTTTAACCTTATGTATTCCAATAATGAACTTATTGTATTTATGCTATTTATCATTTTTAACATTTTAACACACACCCATCACCTAATTTCCATCAGGCTACAATAATAATGAATATTTACTGCAAATCAGTGTGACTTCTGCTGTTGTGTAAATGTATGTGTAGGCCGTCAGGTCAACCCGGTTTTCGTTTCATCTCGCTCCGAACTTTCCGAACCACGCAATTTTGATATTAAAAAAAAAGATAATTGCATGTAGTGTATCAAAAAAAAAGTTCTCGTTACACTCCTTCAGTGTTTTTGTGATTGTTGTTTTATTACGGCACTAGCTCAGCCTTAGCGTAATATGATTTCTCCATCCGCGACAGTGCGTCGGTTGTCACATGATTGTAACTGACCAGTGCGGTGACCGAAAATGTAAACAAACGCCACACATGGCTGCCTCCGTGGTTAACAGGAAGTAGTAAAAGTCATAACAACGATGTGGAAAATACTCAAATAATTCATCGTCAAACGAGTGGAAGAGATTATAAACACTTCCGGATTGTGTTGTAGTGCTATAAGCAACAACAATACACCGTATATATTGGATGTCAATCAGAGAAAGAGTCTCAGAAGCCGTTTGTTTACATACACGGACCTAGCCCGACACACACACCCGACTAATGAGTCGAGTGTGTGTCTTGACCTCCGCTGAACCCCTGAGACTGACTCCCCTAGGGTTCGATCGAACCCAGGTTAAGAACCACTGGCCTAATGTCACCTCTCATGTCATGTATTTAGCCCACACATTTTAACTAACTATTCTTTTTTACAGTAAGATAATATTTACTGTCGCACCAATTAAACACCTTTAAAATGTAATGTCAATCATCACATGTAGCCTATTTAGTCATTAAAACATCGGTGTTTCAAAATAAACATAAAAGAGCCAGTCTTTTGAATGGCTCTTTTCAGTGAACGGCTCCCTTCAAAGAGCCAAAAGTCCCATCACTATCAGATACATATCGGATTTAGGACCACATATGAAAGTGCCCTGGATTGGATTTGAAAAAAAAAAACAAAAAAAAATCAGATTTGTGCTGTTCAAACTGCCTTTATCAGATCCGATACAGTTCACATGGGCCACATTTGCCTGAAGTCTGAACATAGCCTATGTGGCTGGATAGGTCAGTGGTTAACACAGCTGGCTTCAGTGTTAGAATTGGTGGTTCAATTCCTGGCAAAAGTGGTATCATTGAGTTTGAACCCTAATGTTGCATTTTTTTTTTTTTTGTGTTTTTTAAATGCTATGTGATCTACCTGCACTACCTTCACTGCATTGGCCATATTATCAGTGGAAAAGACACTTTTCAGGGATATGCCTGACTTTAACAATAGTCAATTTATATGGTTTAAGGACAGACAAGTGAAATTTACATATTAAAAAAACAAAACAAAACACATGACTGAAAACATATTGTATTTTTATTTAAATTTTAAAATAGTGGTGCATGTACTTCGATGTATCCTAGTGGTATGTGGTTATAATGCAGCTGAAAAGTGAGATACTGCGCCCCACCCAAAAATACTTTACCTTGGTACCCATACATTATGAAAAGAGCCTCATATTAGCTCCTCACTCCTACACTGTGTCCAAGCTGAGCAACACTTCCCTTTTTAAAAAAAGGAAAAAAAAAAAAAAAAAAGATTTAGGCAGAACCACAAGCAATCCGTCACAAAAGTACAGATGGAGAAATGAATAATTTGACGTTTATCTGTCTGCCATGTTTGTTATATACTGCTATGCTAGCAACCTGCAGCCCCAATAGAATAAGTCATTGTTAATGGGAACAATGACGATCAGTTCAGCAGCAGATTCTTACAGTGCTAAGAGATACTACATAAACGGTCACCCAAATTATACTGAAAATATATACAGAAAAATGCTCACAATATATAGAACTACATACATATTGAAATATACAGGAGGTCAACTGTAACTGTACATAACAACCTATATAGGATCTATACGAACGGGTTAATGGTTAAAAGTGACAAGTAGGCTGTTGTTTTGACTATTTTGGCTAAAATTCATGAATGGACCCATACTTAAACAAAATCTGATCTGTCCTTTTTTTTATATTTTTCTGAACAGATGGATTTGGAGATCTGTAGATAAAAGTACCACACTGTCTAAATACTGAAGTTTTATACTTTAAAATGTAAGTAGCTGAAATTATTTGGTGTCTTCTAACATGAATATGAGTTTCACTTCCCCCATACCATTGTCTTGTCCAAATATGGTCACTTCTGTCTTTAACCCTTTCATGCACGAATTATGAGAACCTTAATCAAAAATTTTTTCCTGAGTGTTTTTATTCCTCTTTAGGCATGAAAAAAATCTGATTGAAAAAAATTCTTCTAAAAAATAAAATAAAATAAAAATTATAAAAAAAATAATAAATTTAAAAATACATTAAAAAATAATAATGAAAAAAAGAATCTTATGAACCTATTTTTCTTTAAGTTGCAAAAATGTCCACTCAGCTGGACACCACACGTTTAATTTTTGATGCACAGAAACATGAATTTAGTGATAAATTGTATGAAAACTATGGAGAGGGCTTGTGATTCTGGGGGTTTATGCTCAGGACAGATCTACATAATGGTACCAATTCATGTCAGAAAAGATATGTAGTGTCTTAAAACTTTAATAAAGATATGTGTAAAAAAAAAAAAAAAAAAAACCCTGAAAAGAACAACAAAATCTAGGGCTATGCAATTAATCGAAATTCAATTACGATTTCGATTATTACACACAACAATTACAAAAATTATGTAATCGAGAAAAAACGATTATTCATTTTGAGTTGTTTTAATTCACGCGCACGCAAGCTACCATGAGCTGCTCTGCCCCGCCCCCCTCTAAGCTACAGCTGCCTGCTAGCCGGCAGGTCCACCCCAAGAGGAAAGTTGTACCTTGCGGTCTTGAAAAATGGCAGGAGAATCACAGCAGAAGTGCTTGGTAAACAAAAAAGGCAAGTCCAATTCAATTGTACGGAATCACTTTGGGTTTGATGAAGAAGACGAAGAGCAAAAACACATCACGTGCAAAAAGTGTTTCATAGTTGTGTCCGCACCGACCGATAACACAACAAACCTTTGTAACCATCTAAAGTTTAACCACCGCCACCTTTATCATAATCTTATGAAAAACTAAAACATAAAAACAACTCCGTCTACAACTTGGTCCGCAATGCAATCTTCAGTTTCCGAATCTCTTTACGCTGCAACTCCCGTATTAACCTAACCCTAACGTGCGTATTCTAGATGGCTGATGTATACAGAAGGCCTGAACTGAAACCTCACTGCACGCCACTGAATTTACTATGTTTCATACTACATTGAACATACTTAAATTTATAATTTGCACTTTACGTGAGGTTTTTTTTTTTTTTTATTGCTCCAGTTCTATGGCGAGTCTATAGCAGTTTAATTCCAGTGCACTATTTGTTTACCAAAAGGAAACATACTTGAATTTACAGTACACTTATTTGCATTCAAAGATTTTTTTGTTTCATACAAAAGTGAACATACTTTGTTTTAGTGGTTAAAAGCTTTATTTATGTTTAAAGAGCATATTTTACATTGTTTTGCAAGAAAAAAAATAAACTTTAAGGTTAACAAATAATTGTTTTTAATAATCGTGATTTCAATTATTGCTAAAATAATCGTGATTTTTTTTTTTTTTTTCCTATAATCGAGCAGCCCTAACAAAATCCATGAATATACAAGAGAACAGCTATACAGGGTGTCCCATAAGTCTCCATACATAGGAGACATAATACATTCCATACATATATGGTTCTAACATGTATTTCTTTATATTTCTTCTTTATAGTTCTTCAGCAGTGGAGGACACGCATTGAAATGTGTTCCCGACAAAATGGCAGTCATATAGAGCATATTATATAAATAAAAATGGTTTATTTCAAGAAATGTTTATTTTTCCTATGTATGGAGACTTATGGGACACCCTGTAGAATAGCTGTCCACTGTAGTGACCAGTATGCATGAAAGGGTTAAAAAAAAAAAAAAAAAAAACAGAAACCAATGGATGACATCAGTAGCTATATCCACTTCTTTCCCATGATGCACAGAAAATATGAAGCAATATCTTCAGCCTCATGTATATCCCACAGTATTGTGTTTACTGGAGTGAATCATTTGTGTAGCATTCGGAGCCTAAATCCTGCTGTACAGCCGGAGAAAACACTCGAAGACTTAAGTATAACGTCAACTTTACAAAGACTGCTTTTTGCTAGCACATACAGTCATCTGAACTCAGACATGTGCTGCGGGTGTAGACACATTGTAACACTTCCACAGTCGATGATAATAAAAGCAGGTGTAAGACTTTTTTTTTTCCTCCATCTGACTGAAATCAACTCTTTCACACTTGACCTGATTACTTTTGACTTAATGTTTCTACGCAGCATCTGCAGCTGTAACGTTTTTGATGCCTTCTTCTGCTCGAGCTTTTCATAAGATGGCTTCTGATCAAACGGCAACTAGGAGATAAAATATTGATCGTAGCGATGCCCTATATATTTTTTTAAATAAATTCACAAGACTTATAGTTAAGTACAGATTTTCTCTGCTTGCTTTGTGATTTCAATATTCTACTCTAAGTTCCCTTTTGTCCCTTACAGCGAGGCATAATGAATATTTATGAAGGTCAGGAATAAGAGCTATGGTCATAAAGCATGTAACCGTGAAATGCAGATATGCCGACTGTATACAGAATGTGTACAACAAAGTACGGAATGAATATTAAGTATGCTCTCAGTACCGAGGTCACTGTAACAGAAGAATGAAAAAGCAAATCAGTGAGTAATAAGAGCCACTTGATTCAGCTGAGCCAGAGTTTCCTGCTGGTCATATCACCTCAGTCACTGCCTATGACATTGACACTCGGTGCATGCAGCCATCATCCTTCATAAAGCAAACACTCACTCTTCTAAAGAGTTATTTAAAGCAGGTTAGCGGCACAGCAGTAGCATCCAATTTAATTAACATTCGGGGGATATAAAAAGTCCAAAGATCATTTGCTAGACCTATTAGGTTTTCCTGCTTGAAAATGAAGTTCAACTCTTGACCCACACAGCCTCAGGGGCAGATTTCCTCTCGTGCTAAACCCCACTGCGTCAATTAACGGAGAAGACATCCATCAAGCGCGCTCCATTCAGGCTGCAACTACAGTACTGCCAAATGTTAATGAATACTGCAACTGTGAACATGAAAACAGGTCTTTTAACACAGTGAACCAAAGATGATTATCATCAAACAAGCCTTGTATAGAATCTATAGTGTTTGGTGCTTTCAATGCCTGCAGTTATGAAATTAATTCGGGAAAATGTCCTAGAAAAAAAGCCAAGTGGAAAATTGATATATTTGCTACGGCTGTCAAGTGTGGGCTTGTGGCGTTATCATCTACCCTTCCCATCTTATTCTTGTGTGTGACGTGGGCATACATGTGGAAAATTATTTCAGAGCTCATATTGAAGACCCCCCCCCCCACCCCCACCCCCCCTTTTGGTTATGTCTTTCTCTTTCATTAGTACTAAACATCCATGCAAAGTAAATTCAGAGATGTTCCTCTGAATGTGTTATACATGTCAGCTGATTCAGCTATGTTGTACCAAATAGTGAAGCTTCTGTTCAGGTCATTTTTAGGGAACGAGCCCACAGAGACGCCCCCCTCACTCACTTGTATTGTTTCTCTATCGTTTTTTCTACAGACGCCATTTTAAACTGGAATTTGACCCCCTCAACATGCGTGAAAAATTTGATGCAATATAAAAATGATGCCATTAGGTGCAAAAATGTGCTCTCTAGTGCCACCTAGGTAAACAAACTCTGCCCTTAGGAAGGTTGTAGAGACATGAAACGAAAGCCGAAATTTGTCTTAAGTCCTAAAAATCATACGCTGACCCCCATAAGAAGTTGGCAATTTGCTTTTCGAAGTAAAATAGTCACCCAAAACTCCAACTGTTAGAAAAAAAAAATATTTGAGGGTATTTGTTATACTGGTTTCCAAATAGTAACAAGAGAGTAAACCCATCTCAAAGTTATTTGTAACTTTGTCATTGTTGGCTTCTAGGCCTGTCATCCCTTCTTTGTCTTCTTACATCAATAAATGATGTAGACAGTCTGGACAGTGCCAACAGGGGGAGTCCTTTCATTTAAATGCTTTCTCATTTAAAAATCATGCCAATGGAAAGAGCACAAATTTCCCATCAAAACATGTTACTTGGTGTGTGTTGTCACCAAAACTGTGCAAACTAATTTTTTGCAAAATTGTTGTTTTCCACTTGGAGGCCTGTAGATGAAAAACAAAACATTTTAAGATTAACATTTGAGTTTTTGATATATAAGTTGTAGCTGAAATCCCAGAGATGTCAGTTACAAAGAGTTGTTTCTAGATTTGTTTAACATAAAACCCAGCTCTGTCCACTCAAAGTTAGTGAGAGGATTCCACTGTACATCAGAGCAGCACAGGCCCTGTTGGGAACTCCAAGTGCAAAGAATGACAAGTTTTCTCATTCACTCCCGTGTCAAAATTTCTGCCACTAACATGTTTGACTAATTCCATTTCCACAATCACTGCTTATTCAGTTCTGACTTTTTCCACATTTTATACATGAATAGTTCACACAACTCACCATAAGTCTCACCTGTAAGAATTTTTGAGATAGGATTTACAGTTATGGATTGACAGCAGTTTGTTTGAGAGGTGGTTTCTTAGTGAATTTAACAGACACCATGTCTCCTCCATAAGGACAAATGTTTATACACAGGCTTTCATTGACTGTTTTGTCTGTACCATGTGTTGTTGTGGAATTTTCTGGAAGAGAGGTGGACAAGAGAGGCTCACTGTCAACTATTATTGTTATGGATTCAGTGAATTCCCATCTTCAGTGTCATTTGTTCCAGACACACATACCAGCTGTTTTCTTTCTTGGATCTTGTCCACAGGTCGTTAGTGTTATCAGGTACACCTGCCATGTGTCTCCTCACCTGGCTGTAATTGGCCAGGTGAAGTCTTTAAAAAGGAGATTGTCCCTCCCACTTAAGTTTGCCCACCCCCCATCCTAACCACTAACTCCCATTTTAAATACTGTTTAAGGCCCATCTTTGTAAATATAATCTGAGTCTATCAGATAGAACAATAGAACAAAAGTGCACTGCACTCACAGAGTGAGGAAAGGGCCCAAAGGGAAAGATCCTGTTATTTTTTTTTTTTTTTTTTCCATTCATGAGTATTAATAACCCCCCCCCCCCCTTTATGACCAAATGCTCAACTTTTCGTACAATTTCAATTCATTAAATAACTGATGCCCTTGACCTTAGGACAAGACCCTCTCCTCAGTGAGAGGGCTTCTCCCTAAAAAACACTGTAGTGTAAACAATATCACAGACAACACTTTGGAGTTAAAGAGGATTTATTTTTAATTGTCTTATCCATAATCAAAAATACAGTACATGGACAAAAATACTTGGGTCACGGAGAATGGGGATGTTCCATCACATCCAGGAGCAAACCTCAGAGAGAAAAACAGTTGTGGTACACGGTGTTTTTGTAATGTCCTGTTTGGCAGCCCTGGTACACACAATGAGGAGTGTGTACCTTGTGCCAGAACAGATTTGCTTTTAGTTCATGCACAGCACATCAGTCTTAATCAGAAAGTACAACTATTTACAATGAACTTAAATTTTGAAGTCTTATATACTTACAAACTTAAGTTACAGCACAGACCAACAGGTCACATGTGGCAGAAACACACACACACACACACACACACACACACGATTGTCAATATAACAATACATTCACCATGATTAAATCCAACTCCTTTGCATAATGCCCATTGTTTAACAAGATATTGGCAATATCCAATATAAAGAACAGCCAATAAATATACTGTCCTAACACACAAAATCATAAAGACAACTACACGACCTAGTTGGACAGACTTACACATTTAAAAAGACAACAAATGAATATGTACGTGCTAAAAGTCAGTTTCCTCTTACAACCCTATATGTAAAAAAAAAAACAAAAAAAAACTTCACCTACTCAAACAGCAGTAACTGACAATCAAACCAAATCTAGTCTACATCGGACTCACCATCAAAGACCCTCTACATCTTCTAACAAATCCTCATCTTGAACACAAACCACACCAGATGGCTTCGTGGTCACTGAAGTAAGTGGACATCACTGCACGATCCACCGTATATAGTGTTTTAACATAAACATGGTCAGTCAATGTCCCCTTCTCTGTAGCCTAGTGTTAAATGCTGACCATATCCTTTTTAGCCCGTGAACTTACAAATTGATGGTCTTTTCAAAATGTCTTCATTAAAATCCCCCATTACAACAACAACAACTGTGTTACTCATTGGATTCAACCAGTTGAGTAACTTCCCCAGATTCCATTTGAATGATGAATTTGGATAACATGGTGGACGATAAATTACTGCCATCAAGATGTTGAATCTGGTACACAGGCACACCAAACACTCCAGATTGAAATGGGTACCTGCAGAATCTCAGTCCAAATCACCTGCTGCTGTATAGAAGCCTACTCCACCATGTTCTAGGTCCCTAAGCTCTGACAACTTTAGGTTACTGCTGCTGTAACAAACCTTGAGGACAACTGTGGAAAATGTAACCCTCAATTTGGACACTGTCTGTTGCGGATTGTGCAGTGAGCCATGTCTGTGACAGCAATACAGGTAGACTGTAAATACTGCATGCAAGACACCAAATGAGACAGGTGGTGACTTAAACTTTCATTAAATACAGAGAAACTATTTAATTTAGGCTATGGCTGCTCAATCAGAAATTGAGGCATGCTATCCAAGGCCTCCTTTATGGTGTCCTCGTAGTAAGTGGCCTTCTCTTTAAAATCCCTGATGACGAATCCAGACAAAACCCTGACACAGCTGAGCGCTACGTACGCCTGCCCACCTGTGAACACCCTATTAAACGACACAACGGCCTCATCTACGGTAAACCTCTGCACTTTATGTACAGTACATGCTAGCTTAAGAGGAAACTGATGATACAGACCACCCCATGCAGAGGTCGACTCCTGTATGGATCAATGGCAGTAGAATTATGGCATTCTACTGCAGCATGTGAACGTTGCTTCCTTCTGAGCCAGTTTTTTCCATCAAATCTGACAAACTGAGAGGGAAGTGTTTGTCCTCTCCGAACTCAATATGAGTAACTGTTCCACATGCTCCGTTGATCAGACAGTCTACAACGTCAACATTTTTTGCAAAGCATTAGACATGCGTTCTGAGCCAAACACAAACTCTCGGCTGAAGTGTACAATGCGTTGTTGTGATGCCTTCCATCCGCTCCAATTTGCCTGTTTTCCTGCTGGTTATAAAATCTTGAGCATCAATAGTGACATAATCCTCACAAGGTGCAACCAATGAAGACTAAGCTCACTGGTTTGCGTATTAGTTGGAAAGATATGCAAAGCCAGGCTCTTTTCCCCTGTCTCATGGGACTTCAAAATCATGACTGCAACAAAGGGGGTTGTCTTTGAACGCACTCTCAACCTATTCAGCAGCTGAGCAAAAACCCTATCCTTCTGCCTAACCACTGTCGTAAGCTCCACCCTACTAAAGTGACACCACAGGTCTACACCCACCTGACTGGTGTACAGAGGCTTCCCTTTAACAGGTGGCAACTGATAGAAGTCCCCCACAGCTGTCACACTAGCATCACCAGAAGTGGAAAAGTCACCTGACTGCTTAACCTGCCCCAACCGGCAATGCACATAAAACAGATTGTGATCCACCATGCTGGTTTCATCTGTGATTAGAATTTGGAGGTGACTCAATAGAGCTCTCAGAGTGTAGCTTATCTTTACCCAAAGGGATGCAAGGTAAGCTAACCTGTTTGCCAATACACAATGTGTGATGAATTGTAACTGCATTTAAATTGTATGCAGCTCTGCCTGTGGGAGCAGTTAAAACAAAGCATCTGGTTGATTAAAATGTTGAAAACAGTCTCCCTGCCTCGTACTGGATAGCCCTGATTAAGTGACTTTTCCCTGTCCCTGCACCACCTGTCAAACACATGCAAAGGCTCCTGGTTTTTACCCATCACCTTGTCTAAACACCACTTCCTGATCCTATCAAAAACAGCCTTCTGTGCATCATTCAAACAATAAATTAAGGCTAAACCGTCACTCCTAGACAAAATGTTGGTGTTTCTCAAACTGAGCTACCTGTCCACCACCAACAAACAAGCAAATCAGGGACGTTTTCCTTGGACTCAACTAGCTGCGCAAAAGGGACGAAACAGGGCCAGCTGAAAAAGTAAGTGGGGAATGTCAACCAAGGGGATGTAGTTCTCTGGACAGTTCACAGCCAGTTGAGCTGCTGAGCTCCAGCTCCTTTTAAAGCCTACTTCACTAATTACACCCAGGTGAGGGCACCACGGCAGGCGAACCCGATAATCCCAAACAACCTGTGACCAACCTTCCAACTCACAGGAAAAAACAATTGTTGGGTAATCTGTGTCTGTAACAGTGATACTAAATTTGAACATTTCGCTTAACCTTCTCCCTGTGCTGACAATCATCCCTGTATTTCCTGACACTCCATAATTTAATCCCCTAGCCTGAACATCATATTCTCCCTGTACATCATGTGCATGTATTAAACTGCAACCCACATCTCTCTGTGACTCACATTTCTCACGCAGACTTTTCTTCCACATCAAAATACTTAGAAATCACACTTCTACTACTACAACTCACACCAAGACCCTCTACAACCTCAATAAAATCTCTGAGCATACACTGTAAATGACATATATTACTGCCGACCCGATATTATAACCTGTCTCCTCACTAACTCTACAGTAACCATAACAACACTGCTGTCCAGGCTTACACACATGTACAACACACTCAAAATGCTCCCCCCCTGACATTTTCTAAGTAAATGCAGTCTGCTGACAAGACAAACACTTACTGCTACAACTGTACTTTAACCAACGTCCATTGAGACACTTTCACAAACTAACACCTAGCCAATCTGTGGTGGCTTGGATTTTCACCTCTGTGGTCCAAGTGTTTACACACTTCATCCTGGACTGCTTAATGTGCTCCGAAGCAGACGAATAACCAGTTATCAAAAGACTCTGATACCTATCAGCATTATGCTCCAACTCTCTACAAATGGCCAACCTAAT
This sequence comes from Sphaeramia orbicularis, assembly GCF_902148855.1. Lineage (NCBI taxonomy): Eukaryota > Metazoa > Chordata > Actinopteri > Kurtiformes > Apogonidae > Sphaeramia > Sphaeramia orbicularis. The sequence continues at coordinate 33,986,096 of NC_043967.1, forward strand.
CCTGCGATGGTTCTTCTGTGAACCACTAACAGCCTGAGACACGGCTCCGAAGAAGCAGTTCCCATTCAGAACTATTTTCTCATTTCTACAGGGAACACCTAAGTACCGGATCTCTCTACACGCCAGACCACCAACTTTCATAAAATCTATATTTAAGTGCCTACACAGAGCCTGGCGCACATGTACACTGAGGGCACGGAACTGCATCGACAAACTCTACATCAGAGTTGACTGTAGCCCAATCAAATTGCTTGGATTTCTTTGACACAAGTGTGAAAAGAAATCTTGTGCTTTCTGCCCTCAGTAGCTGTGGATTCTGCTGCTGAGCCACTGCTAACCTCACTAGAAAAGGTGAGAGCAGAAATGCCAGACAGCGCTGGGCTTGCTTCTACACCAGCCCCACTCTTAGACATATGTCGCGTTTCCACTGCATGGTACTGGCTCGTCTCAACTCGGCTCAGCCTTTTTGCGTTTTCATTACGAAAAAGGACCTGGAATCTGGTACCCGGTACTAGATTTTTGGTATCACCTCCGCCGAGGTTCCAAGCGATACTAAACCGTGATGTATAACACTGCAGACCACTGATTGGTCAGACAGTTTTCTCTGTGACCCGCCGTTTTCCAAAAAACAGATGCGGAAGTGGACAGTAAATATAGCGGTACATTAATCCACATGATAACAGCCCAGAACTACACCATGGTCGGTTGAGGAGATTCAGTCTCTGGTGGCCGATATAAAAATTCAGATGAGACAACACGCAACGAACGAGTTTTCAGCAACTCTCTGAGCAGATGACACGGAAATAACGCGCCACATTGCTATGACGTCCAGGTATTGTAAAGTCAGTAGTATCTTGTAATGGAAACGGTCTCCAGGAATACTGAGTTGAGCCGAGCCGAGCCAAGCTGAGTCGAGCTGGTTCTACGTAGTGGGAACGCGGCAATAGACAGGGCTGCACAAAAGTCAGAGACGTCACTAAACCCAGGTGCTGGAGAAGTACTCATCTCAATGATGCAACTCTTTACAGAAACACAGGCCGGTGCAGGGCTCACAGCTTGACCTACATCACCCTCAGACAGGGAGGCGGCATCACAGACATCATTGACCACACTTTCAATGATGACACTGAACTCTGGTGCAGCAGCAGTGCTCATCCCAAAGATGCAGCTCTCAGAAATACCAGATGGTGCTAGACACACAACCCCACCAACACTTACACCACACACAACACCACTAACACTAACGCCACACACAACACCACCAACACTTACACCACACACAACACCACTAACACTAACGCCACACACAACACCACCAACACTAACGCCACACACAACCCCACCAACACTAACGCCACACACAACACCACCAACACTAACACCACACACACCACCGACACTAACACCACACACAACACAGTTAACACTAACGCCACACACAACACCACCAGCACTAACGCCACACACAACACCACCAACACTAACACCACACAGCTCAAAGGGCTTCTCATCTAAAGTGAGATTGTCTGCCAAACTACAGATGTAGTGATGCAGGTCATTGATACATGAAAACTGCAGAACTACACTGGTACCGTCACCATGCACCAGGCCACTGCTACTGCACGAGTGACTGTCAACCACAGCAAAACGTCCATCCTCACAGTTGATGGCAGACGTATTAAAACAAAGTATCAGCAGACAAGTACTGGATTGACTAAACATCCTCTCCAGGTGATTCCGCAGACTGATGTACACCGGTGTCAATGTGTTCACCTGTTGTAACACCTACCTCACCTAACACCATGTCTCCAAAACCGAAGCTAAACATCCGCCTATCTATCACTATATGCTCTGGAACAGACAACAGATTTGACTCAAGGCCAAAGAAGATAAGGGTATGCAAACACAACACAATATGTTTGACTTCTTTTTAAAAATTCCACACCAGGAACACCCAACAAGACTTGCAGTTGTAGACATGCTCTGACCAGTCATCACCGTTTCAATATAGACCTTGGCAAAGTCACTCAGTTCATTACGTTGCTCATTTGGCTGCTTCCAACACATCAGCTTCAAGGACTAAATGTTCACTTGCTGCCTAATACAGTATATCCAACTTGGTGAATGAATGTTATGGCTGATCAGTGTATGACTATTTGTGTGGTGTGAAATGTGGCTTTCAGAATTTTATTTTCTGTATTTATTTATTTATTTTATCCCAGAGGGCACTTCAGCTGGTTGACTGGTATCAATACCTAAAACAGCATTTGTCCTGTCACTTGTGTAAACATCAGCATGATCTTATTTTATTATTATTATTTTTTTTTTTTTAGTTCTCTGGCTTTTCAAAGGTTTCATTTTGCGTTGCCCTTTCACTTTTTTAATTTTAAAGAATCCAGCAAACAACGATGCAGGGGAAAAAGTATTTTTATGCTAAGTGGCTTTAAGCATATAACACATTCATTTCTCGCAGGCTATGGAAGCCTTTGTTGAAATATTTGTGTAATGAGTCTGAGGTTAAAAGTACAGAGGATTTTCATTTAGCTTGTCAAACCTCTGTCAAGCGATAGAACCAAGTTAAACAGATTTGTAAATAAGATAGTTACTCACACTGTGATCTTTCAAATGGATGGAGGATTTTAAAGGGTTAGTTTAACAATTGAGGGACGCTGCTTTATCACATTTTCCAGTGGGGGCCTAACGGTGGCTCCACTTCAGAACCAGTACCCTAGCCTCTCCCTTAAAAGACTTAATCATAGCTGGGAAAAAAATGTTTTTGACACCATGATAGAGATGAAGTATTGGATGTTGCGATTGGAAGAGAAGATGTAGTCTCTGGTGCTTCAAGGCCATCATCGTCTGTTGGCTCAGTGGTTGAATTAACATACCCACTTGACATGTCCTGATCTTGTAAGGAGTCAACTTTTTCTATGAATTTGAGCTAAAAGAAGATGCATTAAATGAATACAATTCAACATCTGAACGATATGCATCACACAAAACGGCAAATCACTTCCACTGCTCCAATGTGGAAAAAAATATTAATATGATTGTACATTTCTGAACTTCCACTACCAACTACAGCATAAAAGTGGTACTGAATTAGATATAATAATACAAGGCACATTTCCCCTCAGGGATATTATACTTTACCTCATCACACCTTCAGGATCAATCATGATGTTATCAAGGGTTTGCCCTTTCTACTATGATAGAGTGCCCTTCTCCACAGCCAAAAGCACTTTGCTCATTTTGGCGAGTTGAAGTGTTCCCTCTAGCAGGTAATACTGGCAATACTGCCTGTGCACGTGAATATCATGACCCAGAAGGTCTACAAGTTGGTCAGCTTCATTTTCTTGAAAATCAAATACTGGAGACATTGTTGGTATGTGCTTCCAGAGCCTTGTTGATGTTAAGATCTCAGGATGTCTGGCACCATTCTTCGGAGCAAACATTAGGTTGCACTCTCCCCCTCTGTAAGCTAGTAATGTTCCTGGTCTCGTAAACATATAGAAATTCTTTTAGGGAGTCCACACAGATCATGAGTGTTAGTTAGTAGCTCCATAGCTGAAACCATTGATGGTTTTAGGAATGCTGTGACTCCTCCGCCTCGTTTGCCCCTACATGGGTGGAAAAAAAAAAATCACATATCTTTATCTCAAGTGAGGTAAGACATGTGGACATATCCTCATATAATTTGGACTTTTTCTGTGCTTTGAAAGTTGTTAATATCATTTTTGATACTGCTCCCTCTTTTCTGTTGAAAATTATCACCTGAGCAAGTGTTACTTAGCAAGTGCAGCATAGTTATTTGCAGAGGATTGTAGTTTCACCATTTTTTCAGCAATGACATGATTATTCACCATATAAGAATCCAAACATTTGACATCTTCAGTGAAGGGTAAAATCTGTGGTCCACTCCACTTTGAGTCCCTCAATGTGGTTGTTGCACCCCTGGTAATCAACCCCTTCCATCTAAAATCTGTAGTGGTCTTGAATTCTTGAGCAAACTTTATAAGCGTCTTGGTCAACTGTGGACAAATTGTCAGTCTCTATGATTTTGCAGATTGTTGCCAATTTTAAAAGCCAGAGTAGGTTTGCAGAATATGTTGTTATCTGGATGGTATCCAGCTAAAAGTTTTACTGCTGAAATATGTCGGAAGTTCATAGGATAAATCAACTCCTCTGCTTTACTTTTCCTCTGATTTCACAAGTAATAGTCGCAAAGTCTTTGTCCTATGTAGTCATGTCTGTTCTTCTTTGACCCATTGAGATCATTCAAGTGTTGTCCAATCTGTAAGAAGTTGGTAAATGTGGAGAATCTGAGTGACTTCATGTGCTACAGTTGTTTTCGGTGCACATTTGGATTGAGCTCATCCTAACCCAAACGTGGATTCAACACTATTTTTTGTCATGGCCTGGCAGACTTTTATGTGCTTCCACAGTGTTTGTTTTTTTTTTGTTTTTTTTGTTTTTTTTTGCATAGAGTCCTTGACAACATTGAATGAAATCAATAGCACACTTACACTTCCATGATCTATAGCAAGCCTGTAGCTCACCAGCTCCCTCCCTCACAACTTTGGTATTGTGGGCAAAGTTTCCACGTCTTCTAAGAAGGTTCATTTTATTGCATCTTTCTTTTGAGTTCTTCAAATATACAAATGCCTGGGCAATTAGTGAGGGGAAGTTTGGCTCAGCTTCCAAAGAAGAGTCGACTCTTTCAGCTCCCAAATGGCTCTTAATTTAGAATCGTTTGGTTCTGTTTCAAATCACTTTATTTATCCCCAAGGGGCAATTCAGTTTGCAGACATTAGGCACTAGACACATTCCACAATATGCACAGATCTGTCAATGAAGTGCCATGAAGTGAAGCCGTGACAAAGTGCAACAGTGGCAATAATTAGATAAAATAGATTTTAAAACCTAAAAATTTGCAACCTAATGTTTTTGCCTAACTTAGCGATTATGAATGGTTTACGTGTTAATAAATCGTTTTCCATTCAGTGTTCAGTGGCAAGAACAAGAACAAAGTTTGTTCTGGCTAGGACATTTCATACTTTACATGAAACTCAAGTGTTGAACTCAACGGGGATCCTTAGCTATTCCGCATTAACCACACCCACTTTGAATTTCTGACCAATCACGCAATATTTCTCGCACACTGTACGAGACGAAAGTTCTGTCCAGACGGAATGTTGAGAACAAGCTGCAAGAACTCCAAAACCAGAGCAAGAAGAAAGTTTTCTATTCTCATGGATCTTCACATGTGATTGGCAGCTTGGCCACCATGCTGCCCAAATAAAACATAGCTCTGCGGTGAGCAGTGCTAAACCACCGAGAGCAAGAGAGCTGAGCAGTGAAAGGGCGGGAAAAAAAATGGGGGGGGGGGGCCTCTTATGAGCACAACCCAGTGTGCAGTTCATTCTGAACCTAACTGTACACACACAGTACCTAGCTTTAGCACCAACTCCAGATCTTCATCACAACTGTGGTCAGGGAAACTGACAGGAGAATTAACCTGTGACCACAGTGATGCAAAGCTGATAGCTAGAATTATCACATACCCCTGCCCTGGAGAACTCATTGGTGACCCTATATTCTCCTCAAACATCTCTACAATTACCAGCTAGGGATTTATTTGTGTAATGGGTGCAACATTTCCTGCAGAAGTCCAAATTCTGACCTAGTTGAGGACATGCTAAAATCATATGAATGGATGGGCTGCAGACTGAAAAAAAACAAACAAACAAAAAAAAAAACTATTTTTTTTTTTTGGAGGGGTGTTGTAAGTGAAGACAACAATTTCATCCAGATATTTCTGAAATGAACCCCGGGTACCAAATGCAAACATGATTTATGTTGGTTCTTACAGTACTATTATAATGCACAAGAATAAGTATTTGACTCAAAATTGTTCAAAACCCACAACGACCTTGAAGTAAACATATTAGTATGTACTATGAATATACGATAAAGTGTTGGTACAAGATTGGAATATTTGAGATAATGTCTGCTTTAGTCAAGAAGTCAAGTTTTTCTCTAGAAGATGAACATTTTAGTAGTCTATTGTTATGAATAAATGAGTACCCAGTAGTACCTGTATTAAAGGCAAAACAGGAAGAGCATGTGACCTCCAGAATGGCCCTGTCTTTTTAGGTTTCTACTGGGATCCTTGTTTTCCTTGTGCAACATGAAAATAAACATAACATGTTTTTCTTCAGTGCCTTTGACCAAGGTTAAGACCAAAATCTGGAGTTGTTCAAGGGCCTATCCTATGTTTGGAGTGGTGAGAGGCTGAATTCAGAGCTAACATTTTGTCTTTGGAGACAATAAAGTGAACTTACAAAATAATGGATTGTTTTCTGTTTTACCATCACAATCCTCCTATTGCAAAATGTGTGTTTTGTGAGTCAAACATTTGTCCTTCCTCAACACACCCCTCATGGCTCTACAACATGCCATCTCAGCTTGAGTACCAGCATCCTCTCACTCACAGCAGTGAAGGTCATATGTCAGGCGTCAGAGCAGTGAAAATATTCTAATTACAGCATACACTTACTCTGAGGTGAGCCATTTTAAGTGGCTAAAATAAATTTTGTTGTTGCCTCCATCCATAACAGGACTGTAGGCTACATTGTACAGTGTCCCTGACCTGTTTGACCTCAAAAGAAAAACAATGCTGTTCAATTTTTGGGAGGGCATTCATTTGACCAATACTTATATATGCAACCTCTTACTATTGTATGAACAGTTGTGTGAAAATAGTAGTGTGGTAAAGTTGAATAAGGACAAACCTATGGACAACATGGTTGGAGATGAAGTACCACAAACTGCAAAAATATGTAAGGAAATAAATGTTCATGTCCAATTTAGATCTCAAGGTGTTGTTTTAGTAGCGTTTGTTATGTAACTTTCAGGCGGTAAGCAAATGTAGTAAGCACACTCTGTTGCTGTACTTAATTTTCAGGTATTTGTACTTAATTTGGATTTTTAGTTCCAGCGTTTTAATATATCGGTACTTCCTCCTTCTTTGGCGTTTTAACACAGGCTTCTTATTTTAGATTTAATGCAATTGAGGAGGAATGTCAGTTATCCACCACAAAGGACATTCCATAAATTCAAAAAAAAAAAAAAAAATGCATCTGAAAAATCTTTTGTATCATGATTTCCAATATAGGCAACTATTTAGGGCGTTTTCACACAGCGTACTCGAATCCGTATCTGAGTACGCTGGACCCCAAAATTCGTTTAATTTTATCCATGTGAATCCAACCCTACCATGCTCAAGTCCAGTTGAGAGGGTAGTCCTGGGTCTGGACCAGAGGTCACGTTTACTAAAAATATTCACTGATGGATTTTTTTTTTAAATGATGGAAAATTCTGAAGGCTGTCCATCCTTTTGACAGATTATAATACTGAGGGTAATCTACCTGTCACAACTCGGCTCTGAAGTGGTGACAAAAATGGAGATGGAGGTGGTGAAATGTAACAAAGATTTATTAAGTAAACCAATAATAACAAAAAAAACCCACAAAGTGCTGCAAAAACACCAGTCAGAAGGGGCAGAGCAGGACCAGACCGCCAGCAGCACCGAGACCAGACCAGGCCGAGAGAGAGTAGACCGGGCCAGACCAGAGAGAGCGAGTGATCATCCCTGGCGAGCTGCTTAAATAGTCACGCCTGGACCGCCACAGGTGTCACCAATCATGCCATTGCCATCTGTAACAGAAAACTGACAGTGCCCCTAGTGCCCGAAAGGTGCGGGGCCGTCACATACCAAAGAAAGTTTTCACACAACAGTGGGAACAGAACTTGCTCGAAGGATCGCTGGTCTGTCTGTCTCTTAGCAAGGCATCAAACATTCCGTAACAGCCTTCTACCTGTATAGAACCCAACAGCGCCACTGTTCACAACTACGCTGGATACAACAGCGGTACTACAGTCAAATGACTCCCCGGTAGTTCACCTGTAGTAGACCCCCTGTCCAGTTGATGGCCAGTGTGCATATTAATCAGTCAGTGTCAAATCTTGTGTCGTTGTTTAGCGGACTTTAGCCAAAATTAGATGCTACTTTGCTAGCGCAAAATGTGAAGACAGCCGAGTCTCCTTAGTTATTTTCAAAAGCCCAGTAAAAGTGATGGCATTGATAAACGTGGTGAAAAAAGAGGGACTGATGCGGTGGAGGATGATGGACAAGCAAGGAATACGCCAGTTCTTATGACATTTCGTGTGCTATATGTACACATTTTCTACCTTTCATGTGTTATTTGATTTCATGTCAATTTGTGCCCAGATCTGTGGTTCACATAACCTGAACCCTAACCCTCAGTACATGGGATTTGACACCTGCGTGAACAAACACAAGGAAAGCTTATACTGTCTACAGATAACACACCAATTAAAAGTGGCGGATATAATTATGCGAGTTGTGATATCATGTTGGTTTATCAGCCAGCAGCAACTACAGCTGCTGCATCATTGAGATGTTTTTGAACATTAAATACTATTAAATATATCTCATTATCATTAAAAAATACAAATTTGAAATGGCGAATAATAATATGTTATGACGGAATTTTTACGACCCTGTCCGTCAAAATGACGGACAACAAAAATGTCTAGCGCAACCTCTGGTCTGGACTGCCTGTACTCCAGCATGGTACGTTACCGTGTGAATGCGATCTTTGCCTGAGTCCAGAAGTGACCTAATCACCACTCCGACAATGGAAGTGTGTTAAGCACCACGAGACCATAGATGATGCTTCTGTTGTCTCCTGATAAAGCCTTGGATCCACTCGGCCCAGGCTCGCCTTATCGAACCACTTGGTGATATATCAGGGACAACGAAGGTCGCTCTGCTTCACTTTGTCTCAAACAGGCTAACAGATAGGTGAGGGTTTGTCTTCTTCTGACTTCCGCATTTGTAGGATAGCGACAGAATTCCTTCCACACCGCCGCCTACTGTTTCGGCTCTGTAACACCCATTCGTACCCGGGACATCTGCGGGAAAGGTGTGAATGTATCCAAGTGCAGTACGGACTTGAGTACGCTGTGTGAAAACGCCCTTAATTAAAAAAGCCAAAACTTGTACTTTCCTGACATTTCCTGGTTCTCAGGAGGTTAATGCTATTGTGACACCCATGAATGAATGATCACATTATGGTTTTGAATGTAAACTATTTCAGGTTAAATGTCATTTATACATCCCAAAATGTGTAGTTTGTATGGTATTTATGTGCATGTATTGCACTCTAAACAATAATTTCGTTTGACCACAAGGGGGCAACAGTCGCACAGTGGGACAGCCAGGTCGGAGTCGCAGCTGGATCTCGTCTTCAGAAAAAGAGAAGCGAGTGAAGGAAACACTTGACCTGAGGCGTGTCTCATTATCTTTTCTGTTCTTTACAGGTTAGTAACAGATAAAACTTGTCCAAACTATGTCAAATGCTTGTTAGTACAGCGTACAAGTAGGTGGTATGTTACTTTGAATCAGTCGATGTGTTTTCTTTGTCTTACATGACATGCTAAGTGTCTAAGCATGCCGGCCTATGCTAGCCAGTTAGCTTAACGTTCGAAGAATAGTTTAAGGGATATAAATACATGTAATATTTTGAAGGTTTTATATTTCATGCTAACTAATACGGCTCCGGTAATGATATTTGTGATGCAGTGTTTTGTGAAAATGTGTATTAATGTTAGTGTGTTCTTAAATGGTAATTTTCGCTAGCTTCACCATAGATTCTATTTGGTTCTTTGTTCTTTTGCTGCGCACCGTGCTTAACGCGGAAAAGCCCTGTAACCAGCATCTCTGGACAAGAAATATGATGATTTAGTATAACATGATATGGCATTAGTTTATCATAACCAGCAGCTAAAAGCCAGTTATAGGGAGGCATTGTACCTTTATTGTTTTCATGGTTACTGAAACATGGACTGTAGTAAATGGTTCTGATTAAGTTAGGAAGATGTTGTAAACTGAAAAATGTCAATTAGAAAAGGTTGATCCAAAAAATGTGAACATGAATAAGAACAAAATGTTGAAAATGAATAACATGACACGTATAATAATAAGGAAAAAGAGAAGGAAGTGAAGGAAACACTTGACCTGTTGCGTGTCTCATTATATTTTCTGTTCTTTACAGAATAACAAAAATTAATCTGTCTACAGGCCTCGCGCCTCTTACCTTTTGCTTTCCTGGACAAAAGTTTACATGGACTGGAAAGTAAGACCTACACTGAGCGATGTGTCAGCGATCATCTTTTATGTAGCTTTCATCAAAAACTTACATTGGTTGTGTGTTGTACACAAGAGGTAACAAAACCATGATTGTAAAGACTTAACAAATTAAGTGCAATTCAACAAATGGAGGTGATTAAAAAAAGCAAAAGCAAAACGGAGACAACTATACAAATTCAGCATAAAACCGTAAAGGAAAATGATCTGAAAGATGTGTCGAGATGTAATAGACCTGAAAGGGACCTTGATTGGAGCATCAAAATAACGGTGAAAACTCATTCACACATTGATACTAAAACTAAGTGACATTACTGTTACTCCATTTTATTAATGATAAGATATTCAGTTGGGTTTGGGACTGAAAGGGTGAGTTTTGAAAGGCGTTGTAGTTCAAGTATGTTTTCAAACCTGTGACTTGTGACTTCTACTGCAGTTAAGAAGTAGAATCAATACCTTTTTTTTCCTTTATACACAAGTTAATGCACTTCCATGGGTGTACAGAAAATGTATTTTAACTTTTCTTACTTTCATCCGTTATTTTTCAACTCGAACAAAGTGGTTGTGGTGTGTAAACCTATCTGTTGTATCTTGTGTCTGCAAACATCAAACACATCGGCCTATTCTGTCGTTTGAAGACGTGTTGCAGCAACAATTCTGAAGTGTGAAGAATATTGATTGGAACTTATTTTTTACCCATTGTAGTTTGTTTGAGTGGTCAAAAACACATTTTTCTGCGGTGTGACACATTTATTATCACTTCCATGACTGCTGTACACAGACTTTAATCTATAGCATTGAAGAACTTTGGAGTTAAAGCCTCACACATTCATAGATGTCCTCTATGTCTTTCCTCAGAAATCCCACGAAAACAAGTGGATTTGGTTTTTGAATAAATGTCAAAAGAATGTACTTTGTTGTGACATTCTGAGAGCTCTCGGTTTCACTCACCCTTTGTTTTGTTGTGCGAACCTCTTTTCACAATGACATGCAATTTTTGTTTCACCCTCTCAAGGGACATCTTTTATGTCCTTGTACAAAATTGCAGACAAAAGACAGACCTCAGACACGCATAAATACGCAGCCTCCTAAATTTGGCAAAAAAACAAATCCCTCTTTCCTTGTTGTCGTTGCATTTTAAATTTTCAGACAAAACCCGAGCGGCCTTCTTAAGATGACAGCTTGCAGAGCTCTGTACCTGCTCTCCCAGCATTAAAACAACAACATGTGCAAACACTGCCCACCTCCATAGTGTCTCTTGCGCTGTCATCCAGGACACCTTCAATAAAGTTAATAAACGGTAATTGTTTATTGTCACACTGTTTACCCAGCCATCACATGGAGCTAGCTGTAAACGCTGCTGTGAATTTAAATATGCTTCAAGGAGCCACGGAGTCTCCGCGGACACAAACATACTGCAACTCTGTAGTTCTACCGACTGATGACACACTGTGATGTGTCAGGTTTAATGACAGATGAGAACAGGACTTCAACACAGAGGGATACACAGGCTTTTGTTACAAACAAACTTACTGTTTTTTATGTTTGTGTGTGTGTGGACTGTCACTGTGCTTTTCATTACTGACATCCAAATGGGTTTTAGAACTGTTACCGGTTAGCAGTTGGCTGTTGATGATCAATTGAGAAAATCAAATTAATTTGAAGATAAGTTTGTGGTTCATGGACTCTTAACCCTTTATAAGGCACTCATAGAACTACTCTGAAATTCAGTATTTCAACCTTAGCGTGTTATTGGAGGGCATAACAAGATGTTATTACTTTTCTGAAATTTTTCAACATTTTTTATTCATCCATCCATCCATCCATTATCTGCTGCTTATCTGGGGCCGGGTCGCGGGGGTAACAGTCTAATCAGGGATGCCCAGACTTCCCTCTCCCCAGACTCCTCCTCCAGCTCTTCCGGGGGGACCCCGAGCCGTTCCCAGGCCAGCCGAGAGACATAGTCTCTCCAACGTGTCCTCGGTGTTCCCCAGGGCCTCCTCCTGGCGGGACATGCCCGGAACACCTCCTCAGGGAGGCGTCCAGGAGGATCTGAAACAGATGCCCGACCCACCTCATCTGGCCCCTCTCGATGTGGAGGAGCAGCAGCTCTACTCCGAGCTCCTCCCTGGTGACTGAGCTCCTCACCCTATCCCTAAGGGTGCGCCCAGCCACCTGACGGAGGAAACTCATTTAGACGGCTTGTATCCGGGATCTTGTCCTTTCGGTCATGACCCAAAGCTCATGACCATAGGTGAGGGTAGGAACGTAGATTGACCGGTAAATCGAGAGCTTCGCCTCTCGGCTCAGCTCCTTCTTTACCTCAACCGACCGGTACAGCGACTGCATCACTGCAGACGCTGCACCGATCTGTCTGTCAATCTCATGTTCCATCCTTCCCTCACTTGTGAACAAGACCCCAGATACTTAAACCCCTCCACTTGGGGCAAAGACTCTCCACTGACATTTTTTATTATGTAGAAAATTAAGGTCAATAAAGTTACCACATTTGGTTCCTTACCCACAAGTGTCCAAAAAAAAAACTTCCAAGGTTCTTAAATACACCTTGTGGTGCCCCTGGACACGTCATCAATGATGTAAACTGGGATCACTGGGGGTTTTGGTTCTTTCAACTATCAGACCCCCCTCCCCCAGGAAACCCAGCTGGGGTTGATCAGGCCTCAGCTTGTGTCCAGGTAGTGCTACCCTACATGCCACACCTCTCCCCTCCTGATCCACAGCCACCTCGATGCCACTAATGCTGTGTCGGTGGCCAACTTGATGGCCCTTCACTGGCTGGCCCCTGTGATGCCCAGCATCTTGTAGGCCCTGCAAGAAGTATATATTAAAAAAATACAACGCATGTAAGGTGCAAAGAGCATCCCTTTTAGAACATTACAACAACGTAAGGGCTGATCCAGACACCTGTCCACATACACATTATCCCTTTGAACATCTAAGATTCTAAGGTTAAGATCCTTTATTGTCAGTATACAGTACATTTTAAATTCATACATTCAAATTCAACCTCTGCTTTTAATCCATCTCTAGAACATGCAGGAACACACCACACACTGCAAACTAGGAGCAGCGGGCTTGCCATAGTAGGCACCTGGGGAGCAAATGGGGGGGTCAAGTGCCTTGCTCAAGGGCACATTAGCCAACAACTTTTTCTGCCAGTCCATGAAATCAAACCGGTGGCCCTTCGGTCACAAGCCGACTCTCCAGCCCTCCAGGCCCTATCATCATCATCATCATCATCATCGTCATCATCATCATCATTCCCATTCCTTACATTAGTACCATTACTTCATGGTACCTAACAGAGCAGGTACACTCACTGTTCATGCAGAGGTGGACCTTACAGACCCTGGAGACCACATTGGACCTGAGATTGTTGACTCACTGTCCTCACTGGAACTGTTGCTGTGTCTGTCTTGTAATGTATGTGGAAATGACCAAAAATATTCACTTGCCTGATAAAGGGTAAACCACCCACTCAATTGTTTGCCGTTCTATAAACTACGTGATCAGTGTAATGAATCCATTTTTTTTCCACCCCCAATAACCTATCAGTAGTTAAGTATCAAGGGTTTTTTTTAACTTTATTATTATGAAAGTGTTTTTGTTATTCTAAAATTAGTTGTTTTCATTATAAGAGACAAACAAACTTCCTCTTTCATCTAGCAGGGGGCTCTTCAACAGAAACACTATTGATGCCAAGCTGTGCTTCAGTCTCTCGGCGCTTCAGTCTACTGACAGGAAAACGGATGCAAACAAAGAACACACATGATAAACTGAACATCAGAAAGTGTGGCATAGAATAGCATGAGGCCCTTTCAACTCCAGGGAACCATTTCATTGTTATTAGAACTGTTGGAGGAAGTCCCACTTTTTTGTTTATGCTAGACTGCAAAACCTGGGGACCGTTTTAGTTCTGTGATTACTTTGATTAGTTCCTGTCCTGGAGTAGGTAATTTCACAGAGCAAAGGGACCTATAAGTGATGTAGTGCATTATAGCGATTGTTCCACATGGAAGTGTTGGTTAAACACACCACTGGGAAACAGCATTTATAAATATCTTTTACTAAATAGCAAAGCAATGGTATAAACAACAGAGCCCTACAAACACAAACTGATCAAGATGTGCAGTTTGCAGGGTTGATGAAAAAGTGACCAGACTTGTCAGATGTGAAACTGCCTTCAGTTTAAAAGTTGATCCAATGTCCACAATGTGGTGTATCCTTCATTTACACTGAAAAAAATCAAATCTTACCAAATGTACTTTTCTCATTTCTAGTCAAAATATCTCATCACATTTAAAATAAGACATAATCAACTAAAGAGTAACTTTTCAGTGACGTATAAGAACTTATTTTTAGACGATAGATCTTGAAAATCTAAGGGTAACTTTTTACTGGTGTCTGGATTGAACAGCATATATACATATGGAAGTATTTCTCAAAATATGTAAATTATTTCCCAGAATGTTCAAAGTTTTCACGCGCTCACATGTTCTTTTTTGTTCATGTTTTTGAAAACTTTCCATTAGCTCACATGTTCCTGTTTGAAGGGGTTCTCCAAGAAAAAAAGAAAACAGTTACTCTGGTACACCGCAAAAAATCAAAATCTTACCAAGTGTATTTTTCTCATTTCTAGTCAAAATATCTCATCACACTTAAAATAAGACATAATCACCTAAAGAGGAACTTTTCAGTGAGATATAAGAACTTATTTTTAGACAATAGATCTGGAAAATCATATTTCAAGAAATCTTACCAAGATAATTTTCACTTGTTCCACTGGCAGATTTATTTATTTATTTATTTTGCTTTAATTAAGCAAAAACAAATTAAAGGAAGAAAGAAAGAAAGTCAGAAAGACAGGAAGAAAGAAAGAAAGACAAGAAAGAAAGAAAGACAGACAGATAGACAAGAAGGAAGAAAGAAAGGAAGAAAGACAGAAAGAAAGAAAGAAAGAAAGAAAGAAAGAAAGAAAGAAAGAAAGAAAGAAACACAAAGATAGATAGACAAGAAAGGAAGAAAGACAAAGAGAGATAGACAGACAAGAAGAAAGAAAGAAAGAAATACGAGAAAGGAAGAAAGACAAAGACAGATAGACCAGAAGGAAGAAAAAAGGATGAAAGACAGACAGACAAGAAGAAAGAAAGAAAGAAAGAAAGAAAGAAAGACAAAGATAGATAGACAAGAAAGGAAGAAAGACAAAGACAAGAAAGAAAGAAAGAAAGAAAGACAAAGACAGATAGACAAGAAAAAAGAAAGAAAGAAAGACAAGAAAGGAAGAAAGACAAAGACAGATAGACAAGAAAGAAAGAAAGAAAGACAGACAGACAGATGGACAGACAAGAAAAAAGAAAGAAAGGAAGGAAGAAAGACAAAGACAGATAGACAGACAAGAAGAAAGAAAGAAAGAAAGAAAGAAAGAAAGAAAGAAAGAAAGAAAGAAAAGACAGACAGACAAGAAAGGAAGGAAGGAAGGAAGTTTTTTTTGCTTGACTTAAGCAAAAAAAAAAATCTTCAATTAAGCAAAAAAAAAAATCTGCCAGTGGAACAAGTGAAAATGATCTTGGTAAGATTTCTTAAAATACAATTTTCAAGATCTGATGTCTAAAAATAAGTTCTAATGTCTCACTGAAAAGTTCCTTTTTAGGTGATTATGTCTAATTTTTAGTGTGATGAGATATTTAGGCTAGAAATGAGAAAAATACACTTTTGATTTTTACAGTGTAATGAGAGTTGGAGTAAAATATAAACACTCAGTCATTTAAAATGACAATAAAACCTTCCAGTCCCAGTACAGGGAGTATATCCCACCTCTTAGCCAAGCACTAACACCTTTGATCGCTCCTTTACAGTCAGGTCAGTGTTTTCTGCTAATCTGCAGGCACAAAAAGCTGCCAACTGTTGAGTAAATTTAAAAGTCAATAAATAGATGATCCTTTTTATTTAAGTGTGTGAGAACACTTGTTTCTGTATTTCCGATGCTCAGATACTCTTCTCTTTTACACTTCTACTTGAGTTGTTTCTAAGGCTCACATCTGTGCTGCGTGCTTTCAGAGTCTTTTTATTTAGTCTTTTTTCTTTCCCCCCATGAACAGGTGTACTTAAATGTGAAATTGTCCTTCATGCCTTGCTAAATCTTGAAAAGCACATTTTAACTGTATTATTAGCTTTAAATGCTCTTTCTTTCTACTGGAACTTACTAGTATTCATTAATATTCATTCATTCACATGGAACAAGATGATAGTTTAGTGTGTACAGTCCTATTTCCACAGGACCAGTATCACCTATGGACCTGTAGTAATATGTAATAATTGCAGAGGTTGTCTGTGATAATCCTGTGCAATCCATGTCTGTTTGCTGAAACAGGGTAGAGATGTTTTCCTCCAAATTACAAAGGTCCGGTGAAAATATTAGTTATGTGTGAACTGACATCTCTGCAATTTGGTGCAAGATCCAAACATTTTTGTTTCCTCCATGCATTTATTTTCTGTATTTCATGGTCCAGGATGATGGAGGCTGCACTGATGATGATAAATCAATGTTTTAAGAAGTGTTTAGGTGGAAATCTAGGAGGCTCATATCACAATATAGCAAAGATGTTCACTGAAAGAGCAAACTTAAAGCTGTCAGAAGAGCAACATCTGAAAAGATGGATGGTTGACTGGCGTGACAGCTAAAGTGAGGAACCTTTTTTTCTGTCTTTCAACATTTATCTGTAAGTGGTGAACCTTTCCTTAAATTTATTGACATTCCCTGGCACTGATGTCAAATAAAAAACAGACTTTGTGTGTCAAGTGGAGCATTCGTACAGGATAAGCACAGACATGGAGGGCTAATTTCCAGATCAGAGGTCCATGTCTTGCTAGCAGTGTTGGGAGTAAGGCGTTACAAAAATAATGCATTACAGTAACAGATTACTTTTGGCTATATATAACGCAGTAGTGTAAGGTATTACTAATCAATTTTCAGTAATATTTTACACGGTACATGTTCAATAGCCCTTGCATTACAACACACATTTCACCCATAATCTAATTGCTCAAATGAAAAGAAAAAAAACCCCAACAAAACAGCAAGACCGGAATCAAAAATGTGTTGTGCCAATGGGTGAAGATGGTAGAAGACAGTCCATTGGCCACATGGACGTATGCTCATTACTAACCCTAACCCTGCTTTATAGAAGATAGTTAGCATGATCCCTGTGATCAGTGATGACAAGGTAAGCTAACGTTTCTATTACTAGTTAAAAAATTTTATCGATTGCCGATTTATCTACCGCTGTCTTTGGCACCGTGCCTCCTGTTTGAACATGTAACATGTTGAAAAAAAATGCAAGTGTTCCTGCTGGAATCCAAATATTGTAGACTGTAGCATTACTTACGCCCTGTTTCCACTGCATGGTATCGGCTCAACTGGACTTGGCCTTTTTGCGTTTCCATTATGAAAAAGGACCTGGAATCTGGTACCCGGTACTAGTTTTTTGGTATTACCTCCGTCAAGGTTCCAGGACTGGGGACCAGATACTAAACCGTGATGTGTAAACACTGCAGACCACTGATTGGTCAGACAGTTTTCTCCGTGACCCGCTGTTTTACAAAAAAACAGATGCGGAAGTGGACAGTAAATATAACGGTACATTAATCCACATAATAACAGCCCAAAACTACACCATGGTCGGTCGAGGAGATTCAGTCTTTGGTGGCCAACGTAAAAATTCAGACAAGACAACACACAACGAGCGAGTTTTCAGCAACTCTCTGAGCAGACGACACAGAAGTAATGCGCCGCATCGCTATGACGACCAGGTACTGTAAAGTCGGTAGTATCTTGTAATGGAAACAGTCTCCAGGAATACCAAGTCGAGCCGAGCTGAGCTGGTTCCACGTAGTGGAAACACGGCATTACTGAGCTATCCGTCCACATATACTTCAGGGTGCAAATTTATGTGTCCCAAGGCTCTCCTATGTCTTGGCCCAGCCAGCATGTCCATGTGGGCCCCAGAAGGGTTACAAATGGGCTGCATATAAGGGTCCATGTGGGTTTGTCTGCAGTTTCCATGGTGGCCCCACAGGTGTTTGCCCATATCAGAATCAGAATCTCTTTATTGTCACTGTACCAAGTACAACAAAACTGAGGTAAAGCTCTCAGGTTCAGTGCAAGAATTTACAGACAACAAATATCAGTAAAAAGCACAGTTATTTACATTCAAAAATAAAACATATTGCAAACTAAGATATTTGTAAACATACAATTTAAGTAGTGCAAATAACATGAGAAGTAGTGCAAATGACATGAAAGATAAATATCGTGGGATAAATAGTGTGAAAAATAAATAATATGATATATTCAGATCTCTGATTCTGATATGGGCAAACACATGTGGGGTCACCATGGAAACTGCGGACAAACCCAAATGGGACCCTGATATGCAGCCCAAATGTAACCCTTCTGGGCCCCACATGGACTTGCTGGCTGGGGTGGGGGGTGGGGTTGGGTTCTACTGCACATGTGCCTTTTATGATGAGAGTCTGTATGTAGCTCAAAAGTAATACAGGAGTCATATAACGCATTACAATTCTGAGACAGTCATATTGTAAGGTAAAGAATTACTTTTAAATGGCAGTAACAAGTAATCTGTAATGTAATGTTTTACAGTTTGGAATTAACTTGCACAACACTGCA
This sequence comes from Sphaeramia orbicularis, assembly GCF_902148855.1. Classification (NCBI taxonomy): domain Eukaryota; kingdom Metazoa; phylum Chordata; class Actinopteri; order Kurtiformes; family Apogonidae; genus Sphaeramia; species Sphaeramia orbicularis. Next base: position 34,005,037 of record NC_043967.1, read on the forward strand.
TTCTTGTCCCACACAAAAAGGGGTTAAACTAAACTCTCAAAGGCAGAAACTTTCATATTTCCTGACCCAGTAAATGACCAAACTTGGATAGAAAACCGTAAAGTCAATACCTCTCAAATACCGACATAAAATGTAAGCAATGACCAATACCGGCAGTAGAAAGTACAAAAAATGAAAGTACTATATATAAGGTAAACATTGTGGACCCTTCATGAAATTCAGTATCTTGTCGATCTGTCGAGGGGGGGATACGTGCAGTCCATAACTTACACAACTTACACTGCCGTGAAACGAAACTGAAACTCCCAACTTTGTTGCCTCTATTATACGGTGGATCTAACGCAACATTTTCACAATTTCTAACCTGTATCCACTGGACCCCTTCCACTGCTCTATGGGCCCCCCACAAATGCTGGGCCCCATGAATTTGCCATATTTACCCCCCCCCCCCTTTACGGCGCCCCAGACTATACAGTCTACTCTCGTTATACCGCCAACTTCCGTTCACGGCCAAATTGGCGGTATAGCGAAAATGGCGTTACAACGGGTTGCGTCCATAATGTGCATGTCTTTACTATATGATGTCTATGCTGCCTCCGTTAACCCGTTCTAATTACGTTTCTAAATAAATCTTGATTCTGGTATGTTGTACGGCAGGGATCGGGAACCTTTAACACTCAAAGAGCCATTTCGACCCGGTTTCCACGGAAAAGACAACACTGGGTGCCGCACCTCGGAGGTGCCACGGTGGCGCACCTCGGAGGTGCCGCGCCGCTGGCGGTATAACGGTCGGGAAATCAATGGTATAAGTGTTGTTTGTGCATGGAACTGGGCTGGCGGATGGCGATAAGCGGAAATGGCGGTATAACGGCGGGCGGTTTAACGAGAGTAGACTGTATAACAGCTTTAATTTGTATATACCTGTATATCTGCAGTGAATCTACACTAAAGCACACAATCTGTGGGACAGGACTGTTTCTACTGATCAGCACCATTATCTGTCATCTATACTAGAATCACAAACAACATAATGCAACATTTTGTGGACAGCCCCCAGGGGTATGACGGCACCGGATGAATATTCTCTCATTAAGTTCTTTCATGTAAGATTCAACAGAAGCTTACAATCATCTGCCTCAGTTGTGAATTCTGTTCCCTCCGGGGTCCGCTTGTATGTTTTAGGGCAAATTTACAATTATTCTCTGAGATTGTATCTTATTATCCAGAGAAACCAAATTTCTCACTGGGAGACAAACAAAACACAGAAGCGAGGATCATTAATCACATTGTTTGTGGTCAAATGTTTGAAGGAAAAAAAAAAAAAAAATAAGGATTGCTTTTTATTGACCCAAACTGGGGTACAGATGCATCACATACAACCGTTTTGGTGAGAATTTGATCCAGTTTTTAATATTCAAGGCTCATTTTCCTCTGCACGCAATGCTTGACCAGTTCAAGTTGATTGCTTTTTTTTGTGTGAAAAGGCTGATGTAGACTGTCAGCTCTACTTTCATGATTGGTAGATTTGCCAACTTTGTAACACCATCAGATCATTTAGTTTAATGTTTTAATTTTGGAAGCAGTAGTTTGAACTCGTGGTGGGCGGATCAATCCAAATATTGATACCAAGTCGGTATAGGTATTAGATCGATACTAGCGTGGTGAAATTGGCTATTTTAGTTTCAGTTTGAGACAACAGCAAGCTGAATAATTTGTAAAAAGGCACAGATAATTTTGATCTAATTTTTGTATTGCAGTTTCTGAACACTATCTGAAAAAAATTGTTTGTTTTAATTTGTTTTCCAGTGATCATTTTGTGCACTTTGGTAATTTAAGAAAAAAATTCCAGACATGACAATGTACGGGGAAGAATGTTTTGTTACTGCCAATTGTTTCTGATAAAAATCTTATGTTGATAAAAGTATTTTCTATTTACTTATAAACTTTGCCTTAATTCTGTCCTGGGTTTTCTAGGCTTGCGCTAGCCTATCACCATGTTGCCATTGGCAATGTATTTTTGTTGTTGGCAAAGTTGTTTTCAACCCATGTAGCCACAGTGGCGAAGGTATTTTTTAGTAAAATCAACCAACTTACGTCTCTGATCAAAAATGTCCAAGCAATAACCAAGGAAAATAACAAATGCGCTGAGAGCGATCAAACTCACCCGAATGTTTCTGATTTTTTACAAATTCACACTGCACATGTCACTTGTGGGAAGTTACCGCTCGTTCATTTCATCATGTACAACATCTATTGAAAGCACGGAGTGGTGCAGACCACCACCAGCGGAAGTGAAAACGAAAATTATCACTCATTTGTCTTTTCTCTACCTGCTGAAGCTAAGCTTTTAAACCTTACCAGTGAAAACGCTGCAATATTAGTATCACATTAGTGTTGTCTCTGTCGTCTCCATGTTTGTTATTACTAACTTTCTTCTTCTTCTCATAAAACTTTACTCTTCTTCATGGTATTTGTCCAGTATGGTTAATTCAGAGTGGCGCCCTCTGGTGGATTAATTGACAAATGCTCATTCCAACACAAACAGTAGCAGCACTTTGTTCCAGTCAGACTAATCATAACCACAATAAAGCACATTTACAAAAGGAACTACGAACTAGAATGGGATTATTAAGTACTCGTATCGGTATTCGGTATTGGCAAGTACTCAATAAATAGTCAAATAGTTGAAAAGAAGTCAATTATCTGAGATATCTAAGTTTAAATTAGTAATCAGTCCATGTCCTTTCTAGTCTGGGCAGGAGTACTTTCTAGTCTAAATAAAATAATTTCATGAGTCCATATCTGTCCATATTTAATTACCAAATGACTTTATGATAAATAATGTCTCAATGGTAAATTTATTTTATATTGAATCTCATGAACATCAGTGATCAGAATAATTGTATTTATAAGTCTATCATTTATTGTTTTGTTATACATTAGATTAGAAATAAAAACAGTTGAAAATGTTGACTTCAGTTAATTTGTTATGATTTTTTTTGTATGAAACTGAAGCCAGATTGAACATATTTTTAAGATCAAAATGTATCAGAATGCAGGAAAAAGACTTCATTTTTCCCCAAATTTCCTGGGGGAGCTATGCTCATCGTCGCGGTCCGCTACGCACCCCACTGCAGGGACCCAGACTGGCTGTGGCTTTTTGTGGCTACGCTCATTTCTACGAATGTAGCCACAGTGGCTGTATCTTTCATTTTCCTAGCGCAAGCACAGGTTTTAACCCAGTACATTCGTGTATAACAGGTGCCCTGAACATCGGCATTTCTGGGAAGAGGATTACCAGGTAAACATCAATGATACTGTGAACATACTTCCTGGTTGGATTCTGAAGTTTGGCCCCTCATTTCGATAAATTGCGACAACCCATTTCTTCTTCTCAACTAAATCTGAAGGAAAGCTGTGAAAACCTAAATAGTTGCCTTTGTTTATTTGGTGTACATTGGAGCACACAGCAGTGACCCTTTAATTTGGCCTCAGCCATTGTTGACAAGTAAACCGGAAGAAACGATACATGAAATCAGTCATTTCAAACTTTTTCCAGGTCATGCATGAAAAACCCCTATTGGAGTCAGATTTGTTGGTAGAATCCCAGCGGTATCCGGAGAGAACCCACACAAACACGGGGAGAGGTGACAGTGCTAATGTGGTGTCAGAAATCAGAATTTTAATCTAAGTATTAATTTTCTATTCAAAAGTATTAATTTGCATGCCAGAAGTTAAATTTCAGTGTAATGTGATGGTTGTAACAGAGTAGTTGACTTTTTTTCCTGGGAGACCCACAAAAGAATGAACAAGTGTAACCATTGAAAGAACACGTGAGCTCATGGAAAGTTTTGGAAAACGTGGTGTACAAAAGAAGTACACGTGAGTGGAAATTTTTGAACACTCTGGGAAGTACTTTACTTTTTCCGGGAAAAAGTTACATATTTATATATGATAACTAAATACCGGGAATTAGTTGCATATGTATATTTTTCAACCAATCCTGACAGGCACCAAAAAGACCTTACCCTATCGGAGACAAGCTAAAAAGGAGGGCTTCTGACGTGACTAGATTAATGTTCAAAATATGATAAAAAGGGAATGTAGGGGTATGGTTTATACCTAAAACCCAACCTACTTTTGGTCCAATAAAAGCGGTCTCCCAGAGCGCAAAGTCAGTTGTTTCTGCAGAAATCAACTCAGTGTTTATTTTATGTATGAATGAACACTTTATGCGGCTCGAATTCTGCTCGATCTCTGAGTTTGTCTTTGGTTCCGTGTGACTGTTACTCGACAAAGTTCCACTACATAGATGGGAGTACAGACATAAATACAACTGGGAAAGACCGTCAAAGAGACCAGAGATGTCTCCCACTTGCGGTCGTAAATTTTACATGACACTAATAACCGCACCACCGTGTTGCCCTAACAGTATCACCATGTTATACTGTATATCATGATGAAAATCAACATTGGTCCGAATGCGGGGGGAGATTTTTCTAATTGGAAACAAATTTGCTCAGCCCTCGTTGCAACAACTTGTCAGATTTCCACCCAAACCCCACAGGCACTTTAGCACATTAATATTCCTTAAAAAGTCGTAAACTAATGCAGACTCTTGTTAAGTTTCATGTTGTGATGCTCAGCAGACACATCTACCAACATTTGGCAGTCTCTTGAAAACTCTCAAAACTACTCAGAGCCTCCTCAGCGTCTCTTCTACCAAAAGCTGAAAACCACTTGGCGAGATTAAAGGAGAGTCTGTCACTTTCCAGCTGATTACAGCTTCTCCACCTGTAAATCAGTGTGTTTAACTTCCCCTCACACACCTGACACCCACTGCTAGCTCTACCTAAACGTCTGCCTTGAACACCATATGAAATAAGTCGACGCTGCAGACACAGGGTGGAAGCAGCCCTGGGTAACAATATGAGGGTTATTGTCAAATGACTGAGGTGGTGTAAGGCAATCCGTCTCAAACTTTATGGCTTGTGAACTCTTTAAATGAAGTAATGCTTTCTCGCGGTCTCCCATCGAGGCGTGTATAATGGTGAAGTTCAATCAGAGGAGGATTTTCCCTTTATAGAAAGTTTCATTCAGTTAATTATCAAGAGAGGCCTAGAGGCAGAACCCATTAAGTTTTTCACAGTCATGATAATTCATTTGTATTGATGATATATACCTTTTATCTCATAAATGATTTGGTGTATCCTCCTATTTTCACCTTTCAGCTTCCGCAGAGGTCCTGACCACAACACTTGTCGCTTTTCCATTGGACTTCTGCGCAAAACTTTACCGATATTTACTAAATGTTAAAAAAAACAGAAGTGCATAATGTCATTTTTTCCATTAAATCACAAACGCAATGATTTGTTTATTATCGCGAGAACTCATTCCATAAACATGGTGACGAACGTAAATATGGTGTTGATTTACAGATATATTCATTATTATTATATATTACCCCTTTATCTCGTACTAAATTTAAAAATGATTAAGTTTCCTGATGTGTCCACACATACCGCACCATGTTTCTTCTAAAACTCTTCGTCTCCGCTTGTTGTAACATCTGTTCAACATCTGTTTTTTGTCGTCATGCGGGATTCGGCGTCGTCATCTGTCGTCCGTTACAAAAATTTCAATCATCTTCTTCTCCCAAACTGCAATTCCGATTGACTTCAAACTCGGTATGCAGCTTCTTTATGATGATGTCAACAAAAGTTAGTGACATTATTTGGATCCGGATCTGATTCTGGATTTGGTGCCACTTTGAAAAATTTCCCCATTATAAGAGATAGGAAGTGGATCGATGCAATAACTCAGTAAATATAAATTATATCCAGTGTCAATTTCTACAGTCCAGCCCTGATGGGGAGATGACCAAAACATAATGGCCACATGCTGATCAGGATCTTCTTCTGGATTCGAGAACTTACGGAAAATTTAACATGGGCTCTTATGGGGAAACATTTCAATCATCTTCTTCTTCTAAACTCCAGTTCTGATTGACTTCAAACTTGGTATACAGCTTCTGTATGATGATGTCAACACAAGGTATTGAAATTATTTCAATTCTGGACGTGGTGCGACTTTGACAAATTTTCCCATTATAAGAGATAGGAAGTGGATTGATCCAATAAATCAGTATCAATGATATCAAGTTGGAATTTGAATTTTTTACAGATCTGATTGGAATATGACCAAAACATGGGCTATTTCTGTAATATAATAAATACACATAACTGGGTGATAATAAATGGCATCTGGATACATTTCCCAAAGCTTTTAATTTGGCCGGTAAGCTACAGGGCCATTGGTCCTATTTATTTATTTTTTTAATTCACGTGACTCTAGTTGCGGAAGAAGGTCTTTCCATTGGAGTTTTATCTGACATACCAATTGCAATGCACCCGAAAGACCACCTCTTCTCGGCGCAAAAACTTTTAATCGAAAAACGAGAGTTTTGGCAAAATTGTCATTTTTCCATTAGGCAAATTTTTATGCGCAAGTTATGTTCGCGTAATTTGAGGGTCAATGGAGAAGCGACTGCTCACAACTGTTCACTGTCACTTACTACAGCTTTATATCATCAATATGTTCAGCCGCTGCCAAAAAGCTGTCATATGTGCAATAATGGAATTTAATAATCACAATCTGCAATGTTTAATAACCAACAATGTGCAATAATGGAAAACACCAACGTGCAACACAGGGTTCCTACACATTTGAAATTTCAAAATTCCACACTTTTTCCAGACCCTAATTTCCAGATTTCTTGGTTAAAAAAAAAAATTCCAACCAATCTTTATATTAGGGATTTATGAGCCAGTCGTCAGAGAATTTACATCTACCCATTATGAGATCAATCCATTTCTTTTTTTAGATATTCATAATTTAATGTTTTGGAAAATAGAACAGTGGTAACAGTCTTGGAAAAATGAATATTTTTCCATATATTTGTTTTAATTTTCCATACTTTTCCAAACTTGCGTAGGAACCCTGGCAATAACCATAATCACAATATGCATTAATGAAAATCTAAAATGTGAATTAACTACTGTACTTTGCTCTCACTGCCCTCTGCATCTTAACTATGTATGATATTTGATGTATATAACTATATGTGACTTGACAGAATGGCAGAGGGGCAGGGTGTGTGTCTTTTTTTTTTTTTTTTTTTACTGTTTTTGCTATTTTTATACTTTTTTAATGTTTTGCATTGTATATCTCCTTTTATTTTTTTTTTTACTAAAGAAGTACCATTTTTACAAACACGGAATTTCATTTTGTATTCTCTGTGGATATCGTGAGAAAAAAAGGAATCTTGAATCTAATACGATAAATGAACTGGGAAATCTATATCAGAACTGTACAGTCTTCATCTGGTTAAGATGTCAATAGACGGTGTCGTTGAGTTTCCTTCCATCCCAATGGGCTTTTTAAACTTATAAGAAAAATTGGGCAGAAGGAGAAAAGAGTTCATATAAAAGATGTTTCTACACTTGAATGAGAACCTTTAATATCTGAATAAACTTTTTAAAAAAAATATCTTGTAAAAAAAAAAAAAAAAAGAAATATCTTAACACTTCTCTTAAAAGATTATTCACAGTTTCAGTATTTTTTTAAGAACTCTGGTCTCACTGATTTTTTTTTTTTTTCTTTTTTTAATAACGGGTCCCTTTTGAAAATAGTTTCTGTTATAAAGATTTTCGGCTGAGTTTCACTGAATAAGACTTGTTTATTATTTTTTTTTAATCATGACAAACAGCTTCAATATTTGTGCAACAAAAACCCGTGATTGTCTCCTTAAGTGAACTCACTAATAACAAAGTTTTGGAGTTACTGCTATCTTCCCAACATCCTTTGGACTTACTAGACTCTATCATCTTGTACAAATATGGTCACGTCCTGCTCCAAAACAGCAAAGATAATAGTGGCCAAAATGCAATCTTGAGGGCAGATGCAGTTTCAAAATGGAATATTATGCGTCCATGTTGAATGCGTTGTGCGACTGCTCCACCTCTTTAGGAGACTAGCATATAATACATGATATTATATATGATAAATGTTCACTTCATTGATGAAAGTGCATGTGAACATAGATCATGAATGATTATTTTGCCCCATTTTTTACAAGCCACATATATTGAAAAAAAAGGTAATCTTTCAAACACATCATTTATTTGACGCATTCGTCTGTCTCAACGGCACACTTTTATGAGAAGATAAATTACTTGTTTTCATATTATATTATCCTTCTGGCTAATGTTTAACAAGGAAATACATTTATTACCCCGCCCCCTGAAGGGAAAGCAAGGGGTCTTGTTTTTGGTTTGTTTTGTTTCTTTGTTTGTTAACACTCTAGCAGCAAAACTATTGGTTGAATTCATATAAATTGGGTTTAGAGATCGCCAGTGGCCCATAATACATATCATTACATTTGGGAGCAGTAGGTCAAAGTTTAAATTTGTTAAGTATTTAAAAATTTTTTCCCCCTATTTACTTATAATGGGCAAAACTTCACATGTCTGTAGCAGCAAAACTAGTGGTTGAATTCATACCAAATTGGGTTTATAAATTGCCAGTGACCCAGAATACATGTGATTACATTTTAGGAACAGTAGTTCAAACTTCAAATTTTTAATGATTTTTTAAAATCTTTTTTTCCTCCCATTTACTTATAATGGGAGAATGCTCGATGCTGTACACATTTAAGTTGATGTAAGCAGTGTATTAGTTGAAAAGGATAGGCAAAAAAATAAACTTTTGCTTCTAGCCTATTCCTTTTTTGGTTTTTATGTTTATTACGATTGATGTAGTGAGTACAATGATTGATGTAAAACAAAAATAAATTCATTCATTCATTCATGGGTGAAATTTCAAATGTCTATAAAAACATAAATTTTCTCTCAATTTACTTCAAACTTGACACATATATGGAGGTAGTTGATATGCTGACATCAGCACACGCATAGACATGATGACATCAGCTGGATTGATGCCAAAATAAGCTACAATACATGCGATGGGCAGGGTTTGTTGTGCCTGGAACCACTTGTTTATTTTATTAACTCTTTATTAATCTATGTTTATCCATCTGCACAATGCACACAAGACAGGACCTGTAATGTTTCATACCAGTTGTCCAATGTCAGACCAATCATCCAAAAGCCAGCTGGTATCATGGCAGATACATCCAGTTCTTCCATACAGTCTACAGTGCAGTATTAACAACAGAGGATGGAAGTTGATTTTGTGATTTTTTATGTTTTGAAAACTTGTTGTTTTTATGTATGAAAGTTTGTGTCTGTAACTATTTATTGTATTGTTGCCCGTCTTGGCCAGGACACTCTTGGAAAAGAGAGTTTTAATATCAATGAGGTTTTCCTAGTTAAATAAAGGTATGTAAATAAATAAATAAGTATACATTAATTTGAATATTCCTTTACTGATTTTCTGAACCTTGTAAGCAAATCTTTGCTGCAGTTAGATGGAACCCTCAGAAGTAATCAAGGAGTTCTCAAATGTCACATAATTAGCAATGAAACCATTGCTTGGGTTCCACATTGTTTTGCTTCACATGGTCTCCACAATACACATACAAATATTTTATGTCGCTGTATGTCACTTAAACAATATGTGTGAGTATTTCCTGTAATATTAGAGGTGATAATATAGATGTTTGTCCACATGCAGAGGTCACTTCTGTCCTCCATTAATGATCTTTTTCTCCATGCTTTTTTGACTTTAGATGGATAAAAACAGACTGTGCTTCTAGTCATAAGCTCCTCCTCCTTTATGATGTCACTGTTACCGCAAGTTACATCTGGATTAGCATGTTGTCATTAGGAAATCGATGCTGCTGTGCATGAAGGATTTATTGATGCCTCCCACGCTTCACACACTGCTGGAGGTCAGAGTGTTATATTTAGTGATGAATTGTTGTTTTTTTTTTTTTTTTTTCTTTTTCTTTTCTTTTTAAATTATATCTGCATGGCGTATCACAGAAAATGATTGTTGCATGCAAGCAATCAGTGCCACTTAATTTGTTAGCCCAGTGGACAAGATTATTTTGTGCATTGTTCATATACGCCACCGTAATAGCATTTCCAACATTTGAACAAATCACAGATTGATTAGAAAAACATGCAGTAGATAAATGAGTAAAAAATCTGTAGAGTAATAGTGTACAGAAAATGAGATTTTAAATTGCCTGTATACACGTGCTGTGGATTCATGTGGGACAAACACCTCAAGTAGCACTAAATGATTTAAAGTTGATTGGAACTGTCCCTGCTGTGATAAATAGCTCAGGGTAATGAATTGATCTCCGTCTTGGGATCAAATTGCACTCAGCACAAGGTGTAAGGCAACAGCTGGGCGTCGGCGGCCTTACTGTAATCCTATATGGCCTGTGCATCCATCTGATAAAGTGTAAAGTGATTGGTTTGCTCTGTGCGGCGCTGTCCCATCAATCACCGCTGGGTCAAGTGTAGGAGGCTGCAGAGTGTGAACCTGACGGCTTCTCCAAGGGTGCTTATGTGAAACGGGCCAGGCCTCTGATGGAATTCTAGCGTACCAAGCACAGCGAGAGGCTCCTTTAGCGCTCCGAGCCGCTGTGACTGCAGGTGCACCGCGGACTGTCTTCAGCTGACCTCACAGCCGGCGCTAAACTACTGTGTTTGTTTGTGTTCTGAGCAGAATCAGAATAAAACGAAGGTCACCTGGTTTCTTAGTTTCATGGAGAAAAGTCTGTAGTGGAGTGTAGTTTAGGTGAGCCATGACAAAGGCTGAGATTGTGGGTGTTTTCATACTGGGTATTCGAGTACGTTGGACCCCAAAGTCTACTTAATTATATCAATCAGTGGTGGCTGCTCGTCTTTCAGAGAGGGGAAGCTCATTGTCGGCTTACATTAAAAAAAAAAAAAAGTCAAGTTATTTAAACATAAATTCAGCCCTCCGTTCCTTTTTAAGAAAATGGTCAGTGACCTTATTGTACCAACTAAACAAGAAAATGTTGAAATTATGTTAAATTGAAACAAGGAAGTACAATGAGTGTGTTTTATTTACAGTGCAAGAAATTAACAAGTAATTTCGTAGTGGTTTCTCTCTCGATTTCACAGCAGAATGTGCGACGGTATTAAACTGAACTGTGTCAAGTGAAGAAGTAGATCTCCAAATAGCTGTCAATCAAACGGGATTCAGCCTTTTGACCGATCCTCCAATCAGAACATGGAAGCCCAGCGTCCAGCCCAGCCGAGCTCCGCCCACAGCTCCATTCACCCCTAGAGACGCCGAGCGTCCAGGGGTGGGACAACATCGTGGCATTTATCCAATTACCGTCCAGTTTTGAGGCAATGAAAAAAACTGTTCCACTCAGTCCCATTGAAGTGCATGGACGCTGAGCGTCTACGGACAAATGCACTGAGCAGAGATCGAATGAGAAAACACCGCAACGGGAATGTATGAGAAGTGAATAACATCGAGTCTGTTGATTTGTGATAAAGCTGATTCTGAATGAACTCGTCTGAGAGATGAACGTGTTCTAACACATTTGTAGTCAATGAAATGTCAACACAACTGAACATATTTAACCATTTAATTTTCATAATTTTAGGGGAAGCCGGGCTTCCCTTGCAGTCTATGAGAAATCGCCTCTGATATCAATGTGAATGCAAACATTCCGTACGAGAGTAAAGTACCTGAGTCCAGCTGAGAAGGTAGTCCTGGGTACGGATTGCGTGGATTTCAGTACGGAAAGTTGCCACTCCGACAATGGAAATAACCTAATCACCACGAGACCATAGACAAAAAAGAAAAGAAAAGTATAATTATGTTAACAGAAGACAAAATGAACATGATTAGCCAAATAAATTATTTACTTATTAATGATTAGATCTTAACAATTGTAACCTTCAAAATTTGCCTTACATACCTTTTTTTTTTTTTTTTTTTTGACCAAAAATTAGCAACACATTTGTAAATCCATGCTGGCCTCATTCCATAGTTTAACTCCAACAACAGATATACATCTTCTTTTAGTCTATTTTTTTTAGCTTTTTGTATGACAAATTTACAAACATATTTAGCAAATCATATTTAGACTTATGTGTTGAGAAGAACCTTTGTACACAGACAGGACGTGACTTTAATTTTGCTTTAAATGTTATTTGCATTATTTTATATTACACCAAATCGTTAAATTTCATAATATGGGATTTCATAAATGATTCATTAGTATGTTCGTAGTTCAGTGTCTGATCTATGTGGAGTCGTATTGGTTTTGTTTTTCTGACTTGTATTGAAATGCATTCCACGCAAATACCAGTGTGTGATGTGTCTCGGCTCAGTTCTGACTTCTAAACTATAAATACCACAGCATATATCTATTGATAGGGCACTCTGTCAGTCACTTTAAAGAGCATGTAAGATGTGTAAGTGTTAAGTGACCCTTCGCTGAGGCCAACCCTGTTATTTACTGCAGCTGCACCACAAAACTTTAGCACTCAACATATCACTCTATAGCATTTTCAGTCTTATGAACCAAAAAAAATGTTACTTATAAGCTGTTACCACAAAATGTACAGACAGGAGCATGAACTAGATCAGTTTTAAGAACGCAGAGCTGCAGTCCCATCCTTCTGGTTGTGCCCCAGGGGGTTTAACTTCAGGAAAAAAATTGCATTACCGTTAATGGTGGAGGAGTTATTAGTGAGATCATGTATTATACCATCATTTATTTACAATGGTGGCCAATTTAAAAGGTAATTTTACAAGTCAAAGTTCTAAATATAAGTTATAAATTATTTAAAAAGGTATTAAACTGTTACAAAATAGAAAGACTAGCCTACTCACCTGAATTTCAAAGAGCTGATGTCATTGTTTTTTCTCTCCATAACGTGTTCTGTCATGATGACTGAACACTGATGATGTTTCTTCAGTTTCAGCTTCACCTGACTTCAGTGATTTACTTTTTCACCTAATTCTGGAAGATTGAGGTAAAACATTTCAGTGGCCATTTCAGTGTCTGACATATTTTTCAAGCAATGACAGATGTCGTCCATTGAGCTGTTAAACACAACTGGCTGCTGTTTTTTTTTTTTTTTTTTTTTTTTTTTTTTTTTTTTTTTTTTTACCACAAACCATGACTTTCTTGGTCTTTAAAATCCTACTTCAAATTAATAAACATTAGCTGCTGAAAAATATGCCACTGTTTCTACAGATACTATGTCCCATGGGGTGGGACTTCAGCTCTCTGTCGTGTTACTTTGATCAATAAAAACTTGAAGGGATGATGCTAAATAACATTAGCTTAATAATATTAGCTTGATAACATTAGCTTGTTAAGCACACAGTTAATTACCGTAACTTAAGTTTGATGATTGTGTATCATTTGAGGTTGAATAAATACTGTACTCCACATAAACAAAATATAAGTAAAACTGGTTTCACACACATTTTTCATTGTGGTAAGCTAGCTAATGTTAGCTAGTGCCTTTACTTTTACCAGCTGAGTTTATGATAATCATTGTGGTAAGCTAGCTAATGTTAGTTAGTGCCTTTACTTTTACCAACTGAGTTTATGATATTCATTGTGGTTAGCTAGTGTCTTTACTTTTACCTACTGAGCTTTTAATATTCATTGTGGTAAACTAGCTAATGTTAGTTAGTGCCTTTACTTTTACCAACTGAGTTTTTGATATTCATTGTGGTAAGCTAGCTACTGATAGCTAGTGTCTTTACTTTTACCAACTGAGTTTTTGATAATAATTGTGGTAAGCTAGCTACTGTTAGCTAGTTTCTTTACTTTTACCAACTGAGCTTTTAATATTCATTGTGGTAAGCTAGCTAATGTTAGTTAGTGCCTTTACTTTTACCAACTGAGTTTTTAATATTCATTGTGGTAAGCTAGCTAATGTTAGTTAGTGCCTTTACTTTTACCAACTGAGTTTTTGATAATAATTGTGGTAAGCTAGCTAATGTTGTAAAGACCAACAGGTCATTTTGCATATTTCCATATTTGCATATGCATCATATTTAAGACCTCCACCAGGAGCAAAATAACTTTTTGGTCAATCCTTTGATGCCAACAACTTGGGCAAAAGGATGATTTCTTATTTTTGTATTTAGTTACATTTGTAATATTGAGATACACATGTCACAATATATAAAGGCGTGGAAATGACGTGCACGGACGGACACTCATGGGAGTGGGATGTCGCACCGCGTTGGAAGCATGTCTGAACAGGAGATCCAGTGGAACTGAAACAGTGGATTTAACCCTTTTTTGTGGATTAAATTTTTTTTTCCTCATTCCATGTGGATTATTGTCTTTCAAGGAGCACTGGAACCAACATGGACCAAAACTGTGGTGGTGTTGAGCAGAGCCGTAAGTAGAGCCTGCGGCTACGCCACTATTGCTTTGCATTGACTGTTGGACTGTTGAGTTTTTGATAATCACTGTAGTAAGCTAGCTAATGTTAGCTAGTGCCTTTACTTTTACCAACTGAGTTTTTGATAATCATTGTAGTAAGTTAACAAATGTTAGCTAGTGCCTTTACTTTTACCAACTGAGCTTTTGATAATCATTGTAGTAAGTTAACTAATGTTAGCTAGTACCTTTACTTTTACCAACTGAGCTTTTGATAATCATTGTAGTAAGTTAACTAATGTTAGCTAGTACCTTTACTTTTACCAACTGAGTTTTTGATAATCATTGTAGTAAGTTAACTAATGTTAGCTAGTGCCTTTACTTTTACCAACTGAGCTTTTGATAATCATTGTAGTAAGTTAACTAATGTTAGCTAGTGCCTTTACTTTTACCAACTGAGTTTTTGATAATCATTGTAGTAAGTTAACTAATGTTAGCTAGTGCCTTTACTTTTACCAACTGAGCTTTTGATAATCATTGTAGTAAGTTAACTAATGTTAGCTAGTGCCTTTACTTTTACCAACTGAGCTTTTGATAATCATTGTAGTAAGTTAACTAATGTTAGCTAGTACCTTTACTTTTACCAACTGAGTTTTTGATATTCATTAAGGCCTAATAATGTGAGCAGATTGGAAACACATTTTGCAGTTCTTTATGAATACGACTGATACCTGATAAATATTATTACAGAAAGTTGGTATCATTTCCTTGAGAATATCTGATGTATATCTGACCATTTGATAAAACTTTAGAAAAATCCTGTCACATATTTGCACACATTCTTAAATGCACAAACAAATATGTATACATATATGTGAACATTTTATGAGTGTCTAAGATCAGTAATTAAAATTCCTACATTCTCAGTCTGTATGTGTAAGCAAGATGGATACCAACAACTAGACGAGTGACCTTTAGCCTCAGAGGAAAGAGAAAGGAACCTGTAAGTCTGACAGCACAGATAATACACTCATGAAAATATTAAAGTACAATTCCGCTAAAACTTACTTAGGGAGTCAAATGAGTGGCCATTTTTGTGAAAAAAAAAAAAAAAAGAAATTGTAAGAAATGCATAGAACTGTGTTGAAATAATGCTAATACATTTGTGCACAGACTACTGATATTATTTGACAGTGGAAGCTCTATTTTCAGAAATACTGGATTTGGAATAGCACGTGTATGTGAAAACTTTTGCTGGTGGATGGACGTGACATTACCCATGATGATCTGGTCAGTACCAGTACTTTATTAGGAATAAACCTATAGACTTACTATTGCTAATTCTCCTGTTATTCATAAATGTTAGTATTGTGGATCTAAAACAATAACAGCTGACACAAAAACACAAAATGTGGCAGTAGACGGATGTGACATGGTTGTTACAGATCCCATCATACTGATGCTCGGCAGCCATGTCACCGTTTACACTAATGATCCCTGTGCAAAAACTAGGATCAGAATTATTTATTGTATAGTTTATCATCATACTAAAGAGTAAAGAACAATATAGAATTGTTATTTCTTTATAAAAATGCTTATTATTGGAAAACTGTTGATTTAAAAAGGGACGTGTGACATTCTTAATGTATGTATTGACGTAACATAAGCAGGATGGATCAGCACCATACTCCATATTGCAACCTGTAAAAATAAAACGTGATATGTAGGATAGAATCTGGTAAGGAAAACTGGGGAATCTAAAAGAATAGAATATTTGTTTTTCAGGTAAATTCAGTTCAAATATAACTTGGCCATTTGTGACATGAAAATATAGCATTAATTGTGATGAAATTGGACATTTTTGAGCTGAAAACATAGTTCATATGACCATCAACATGTTGCAACAGAACTGAAATCCTGTAAATTTGCATAACTTGTATTTACCAACACAAAGTTCCTTTGGGGATTCACTTCTATTGATTTCTTATTCACAAAGACATAAATAAGACCGCTAAGCAAATTTTAGCTGAATTATGTTTAATTGAATCCTGGCTAAAAGTGGACAATGACTAGAAATGGTGGTTTCATGTCTCTAGTTAATAACTAGCTTAGTGACAACACATTAAGTGACTCATTAATAACTAATATAGCTAACTAATATAAACATTCCTTTCTATGAGCTTTATTTACACATACACCCTCCCTCAGCTGTTGACAGATTTGACAGACCACCTGTGACTAGTTACGGTTGATATGGCAGGATTGGTTGTTTTTTAGGAGGGGCTTCACAAAGTGTCAATCACTGTGCAATTAATTTTATAATGAGAATAAATAAGCTGTTGTGATGGTTGTTTCTTATTCCGAAGCCCTTGTATGGTGAAATGTTGTTAGATGAGGGTGAAAAAAAAAACGGTAGTGTTAAGTCATCTTGATGTGAAAACATGCAGTGTGAAGACGACTTCATTTAGTGTAGTTTTATGTGAGAAGTAGTCTTGCTTCTCTAAGACAATATTGATAATGGAGCAGATGGTGCAGATGCTGGAAAGCTAATCAGCGGAGATTATTTTTGGCATTGCAGCATTACACACAAACACAATTCACTTCCCATTGTGTTCATATTCATGCACGTCTTGAGTACATAACAAAAACAATTATTATCCCCACTGCTGTTTATTGCTTTTAAAGTTATTACACTAAAAGGTTCAATGTTTGTTGCAGCTTGACCTCTTTAGAAAAATTAAAATCCCATTTTTGAAGTGGATTAAATTAACCAGGGTTAATGAATACCTTGCATTCACGTGATGACCTCTGGTTTTATGAATAAATGCATTAAAAAGTGCAAAGTGAAAAATTTTATCTTTAAATAATGATAAATTCCTGAATCAAATTGTTTTTGTGCCGAAAATAACTAAACCCTGGACATGACGATTTCACATCCTAAATGCAACAATTATTATACCCCCGCCCACCCCAGAGGGATTTTTTTTTTTTTTTTTTAAGATTGAAAGTTAAGACTCAAAAATAATCCCTTGGTATTAGTTGTTTATTTGTATTATTTTTTTTTTTTTTTAACATTACCATTTATGTTTTGGTGTATATATATATTGCTGGGAGTGGATGACAATTGACCTATTCATTGATTACATATGAGGATGTGTCGATGGTAGATGAGAATAAGGTTTTTATAGTGTTAATGTATTTTTGTCTCCCAACCAAGGACAGGATATGCAAATTAGCTAAATGCTATATATCCGCTATCTTTCAAGGCATTTTCCCTGATAAATAAGTTACTTCAGAAATAAAATAAAAAGAGGTGAACAAAGATCAAGGTTATTTAATAGTTTTGGATTTTTCATTGTAGTTTAGTTTTATTTAGTTTTGATTTTTTTTTTTCTCTAATTCAGTTAGTCTTAAGTTGTTATTAGAGCAGGTTTACTAGTTTTTATTAGTCTTCTTTTTTCCTGCATTTTTAGTTTAGTTTTAGTTTTTTTTGTTTAATATCTTTTATCTTCCTTGTCATAATATTGGACTCTAAAGCTTTCTCCCAACTTTAGTCTCCATAGTAAACGACAAGTGACTAGAAGTGACGGACCGTGAAGTGCCGTATGATGCCTCCAGCTAAAATTGCTCGAGCGAAATAAATCGATTTCACACCAATCCAACATTGACAAAGACGAAAACAAAGGGAATTTTATGCATCATTTTTCATATGTTTTCCTGAATTTTGTAAGCACACAATACAGTTTCAGTTAGTTATCATTTTTTCCTTTAATTATAGTTTTTATTTGTTTGAGTTAACAAATGTTTTTTCAATCCTAGTTCCCGTCATTTCGTTAGTTTTCGTTAACGATAATAATAATGACAAAGATGATAGTTCAGAGCTCATTCCGCCCCATTCTGGGGGGAAAAAATCTTTATCAGTAATTCCAATGAACCTAATATAAGCCTCAGAACAAAACTCTAACTGTAAAATTTATGACAGACCTGTTCCTTTCCTCTTGTTATCAAGTCATGTTTAGTTAAATTTGATGGTTCCTGCTCAAGGTGAGGCACCGAAATAGATATAAATTCATTAAAACAGTCTTCTAATCTGGAAATGTTCACAAAAAAACAGTTGGTTCCCAAATTAATACACTCGATAAAATGCTTTGGCATAGATTTAAAAGGAAGAATTACACTGGATATTTATTGTGAAGAATTAATTCCGATATAATTCTGAAGAAAACTAGCTGAAGCCTTTAGTTTACTCATCCTTTCATTCATCACATTACTACTGTGACATGATATGAAACATTTTCCAGAGCTGCTCTGCTCTTCCTTCTCATTACATGCTTTAGTTAGCATATTCTCTTTTAATCATAGTTTTTATCTATTTCAGTTAACAAATGTTTTTTTTCTATTCCAGTTTTCGTTAACGATAATAACCTTGACAAAGATGATAGTTCGGAGCTTATTCTGCACCATTCTGGGGGAAAAAAGTCTTGATCAGTAATTCCAATGAACCTAATATAAGCCTCAGAACAAAGCACTAACTGTAAAATTTATGACAGACCTGTTTCTTTCTTCTTGTTATCAAGTCATGTTTAGTTAAATTTGATGGTTCCTGCTCAACGTGAGGCACCAAAATAGATATAAATTCATTAAAACAGTCTTCTAATCTGGAAATGTTCACAAAAAAACAGCTGGTTCCCAAATTAATACACTCGATAAAATGCTTTAGCGTAGATTTAAAAGGAAGAATTACACTGGATATTTATTGTGAAGAATTAATTCCGATGTAATTCTGAAGAAAACTAGCTGAAGCCTTTAGTTTACACATCCTTTTATTCATCACATTACTACTACTATTAAACATTTTCCAGAGCTGCTCTGCTCTTCCTTCTCATTACCTGCTTTAGAGCAGATCGTAGAGGAAAACCTCTGAGTTGCTCTGCTCTTCCTTCTCTTTAATCGTAGTTTTTATTTATTTCAGTTAACAAATTTTTTTTTTTTTCTTTTTCAGTTCTAGTTTCATCACTTTGGTTTTGTTAATGATAATAACCTTGACAAAGATGATAGTTCAGAGACCATTCCACCCCATTCTGGGGGGGGGACCTTGTCAGTAATTCAAATGAACCTAATATAAGCCTCAGAACAAAGCTCTAACTGCAAAATTTATGACAGACCTGCTTCTTTCCCCTTGTTATCAAGTCAGGTTTAGTTAAATTTGATGGTTCCTGTTCAAGGTGAGGCACCTTGAGCAAAAAATCAGCTATTTCCCAAAATAATGCACTCGATAAAATGCGTTGGCATAGATTTAAAGGGAAGAATTACTACGATATTTATTGTGAAGAACTAATTCCGATGTAATTATGAAGAAAACTAGCTGAAGCCTTTAGTTTACTCATCCTTTCATTCATCTCATTACTACTGTGACATGCTATGAAACATTTTCCAGAGCTGCTCTGCTCTTCCTTCTCATTACCTGCTTTAGAGCAGATCGTAGAGGAAAACCTCTGCACATTCCAAATGCTTATTTGAATGCACAGCTGAATGCTAAAAATGCAGGTACTTACTCCAGAACTGGCTGCCTGAAATAATTACCCGACGCCAAATCGCTTTACTTCTGTGAATGATTTCATCATTTTCAGTCTCATAGCTATTCCTTTTTATTCACACGCTCAGTTAAAAAGGCAATGATGCTCAATTTCTGAGAACATAAAGAAGCATATATAGCTTTCCATCTTCCATGAAATTGGGTATTTTTTGTCCTTTAAATGGCACTTGAGGCACACTTTTTGGACACTTTCAGAGGCATGAAAAAGCGGATCATCACTTGATAGCTGAATAACTACCATCAACTTTTAATTAAAGAGACGAGGGGAAACTATGATGTATATTTTAGACCTAATTAGCACACAGACTCATGGGAGTGAAGTGATTAGATGAGTAAAGACTCCCTGTGGATGCTGCACACAAGTACACATACAAATGCAAAAACGTGCACTCGCTCACACTCGGAGGGCATTTGTACTTGGACTGTGCAAATGTTAAATACTGGATTTCATTTAAAAATGACATTTTCTTTTTCATGTGTGGAGAGTGATCTATATATACACTTTCAGTATTTCAGCGTTTGTTCCTTGGATTCGTTTTCAGTTATTGGAGTCAGAATTATCTGGAGAAAGAAAAAATGTACAGTTCTATTTCTAATATGACACTGAGAGCTTTTATGTAGCTGTGGCTTAGAAATAAAAGGGGAACGGAGTCAAGGCTGCAGTGATCCAGACTTTATACAACAGAACGATTTGCTTTCCAACTGGTATCACAAAAGCATTACTAACAAACATGAAGCAAGCTGGTTAAAATTTGTGATCCATAGAGATAAACTGTAGGCATATGAGAAAGAGCTGCATGTTATGACTGTGTACTCAGGCAAAAAAAGCAGACAGATAGAAACATTAATAATTATATCGCATTAAATCATCAAGCTCCTGTACCTAAGCTTTGTTGAGTATGGATTTTTTGCTCAAAATGCCATAAAATGTGCATAACTACCTTTCTCTGTGAGGAAATTCGAGTAATTTGCTGGACGTATGTAAGTGAAACTGCAACAAACGTTATCGATCTCATCACACTAGTATGGATCCAACACCGATACTCACCTTGTTATTGATATTGTTGATATTTAGATCCATACGCCCAGCCCTACTAGTTGGCTTAATCGCAGGCATGAGGATAAAACATGATTCCATTGGATGCCACTCTTCTATTCTTTTTTATGATTTCTCATGGCAGCTCCCATAACTGTGATATTTTGGCTTCAATTTCCATAAGCAAAACTATGGAAAACAACATCATATCTATATATTTAGCCGTTTAACCCATAAAGACCCAGTGTTACTTTTCCAGCAGTTCCCAAATGATTTTTTTCTCTCTATTTAACCTTTCTTAAGCAATTTATCACCATTTTTTTAATAATATTATCCTCTGTATTTTGGGTTTCTTCAATAAAAATCAGCTGTTTTCCCAAATTTTATTGACTGATCGTGTAGATGTTCATAAAAGCTCACATTAAAGTTAATTGTCATAATATCAGAAACAGAAAAAAATTAAGAAAATGGGAGTTTTTCAGCAAAATGTATCACTAACTGAACATAAACTCAGTGTGTCCATCCACTGCCATTGATCCAACTCCATGGGTTTTACTGATGAATTAATGCTGTAGAAGATGACGGTGTTTCAACGTTCACTCTGAAGCATCTGAACATCCAAATGGATCATAACTGATGACCATGAAAAGATGATAAACTGCATTTTACACCAATTATTTGCATGGATTGATAAGTTTAATGGCTCAGAAGTTATTAAACATTTTATATTGGTAGTTGATTTTGGTCGCCAGTGGTTGTTTGGGTCTTTACAGGTGAATTTAGACACAGAGGATGGAGCTGTAGAGAGGATAGCATATGTTTTTCCAACTCTAGCATTTTCCCCCTGATTTATACCTGCTGCATCTTTTATTCAGGGATTCCCACACATTTTCAGCCCAAAACTCAAAACAGAAATGTGATGTCTTCCTAGACAAAACCTCCGGGCTTCTGCAGATTGACATTTCTGCAATTGTGTAGGTTTATTGCAGCTACAGTTTATGACATGGGGCTGACAGACTGTACAATAACCTCTATTGATCATAACCTGGAATGCAAATCAATAAACAAGAAAAGGCCATCATCTGCGTGTGTCATCCACTTGCAGCTCTATAATGGTAAATACCAATGCTGAGAATCATGCTGTTACAAGAACCATTGTAGTGTGCAGTAAAAATCCAAAGGAGAGGGGAAGTATTGACCCACTTGTGGCCAAAAAGAAGAAGAAAAAATGAGGTGAATTAGGGGTTACCAATTTTGGAAAGAAAGCTGGTGGAAAACATGTATATGTGGTACATTGATCGGTGCATCGATTTACGTTTTTTTCTCCCTATTGTTTGGGTAGTAGGCGTAGGTTGTAGCAGTGGACGCTTTGGGATGATCATCAAACATCTCTGGAACCTTGATAATTTTGCCCCATGTGTTTTTGTTAGCAAAATGTGACATCAATGAATGCTGGTTGGAGCCCCGACCGAAGATAATGTCAGGTTTTGTCAGTCATTTTTGCCACTCACATTTTTTTTTTTTCCTTTTTTGTGCAAATACAAAACTGAAAGCATCTACTATTACATGATGTACACCTTGAGCAACTGATGTGGAATGTATTCGTTGCGTGTGATGTGCTACAAAACTGTAATTAATGCTCTAAACGGACATGTGCATTTCATCATGTAATGAATTTAGAGCGGTTTGAGCAGTGTAAATGCTGTAATTATAGCTACAATGACAGTTTGTATATGAGGTGTTGCAGCACCTGAAATTGATTTGTCAAAAACAGAACGTATACAGCAGCACAGCCAGCCATACTGTTGTCTGTGAAAAAGAAAAATATGAATAAAAAACAGGTTCTTTTTGTAGACACAGGTGGGATTATGCATCCGCTAGAATACGTTATGCTAAGCAGCCTTGATTTTTCTTCGCTTACTCTACTATATTATTTCAGTTGCTTAAATTTCAGTTCTCAGAGTTTTGTCTTTGTCGGTTCCCAAAGCTGTACCTCTGCTGTCTGAACATGAGGACAATATCCTGACAAGGCATCACATAGGACTCTTTCTGTCTCTGCAGTTCACATTTTTTGATTGACAGCTAGTAGATAACAACACTATCACCGAAAGTAAACATGTTTGGCAAAAATCTGAGAGCTGGATAACCTGAAATACTGTTGATGTGATCGACATTAGCACAGCATAAGACGGCTAAAATTTACTTAGGGGGTCAAATGAGTGGCCATTTTTGTAAAAAAAAAAAAAAAAAAAAAAAAAAAGTTGTAAGAAATGCATAGAAATGTGTTGAAATAATGCTAATATATTTGTGCACAGACTACTGATATTATTTGACAGTGGAAGCTATATTTTCAGAAATACTGGATTTGGAATAGCACGTGTATGTGAAAACTTTTGCTGGTGGACGGACGTGACATTACCCATGATGATCTGGTCAATACCAGTACTTTATTAGGAATAAACTTATAGACTTACTATTGCTAATTCTCCTCTTATTCATAAATGTTAGTATTGTGGATCTAAAACAGTAACAGCTGACACAAAAACACAAAATGTGGCAGTGGACGGATGTGACATGGTTGTTACAGATCCCATCATACTGATGCTCGGCAGCCATGTCACCGTTTCCACAAATGATCCCTGTGCAAAAACTAGGATCAAAATTATTTATTGTATAGTTTATCATCATACTAAAGAGTAAATAACAATATAGAATTGTTATTTCTTTATAAAAATGCTTATTAGAAAACTGTTGATTTAAAAAGTGACGTGTGACATTCTTAATGTATGTATTGGCGTAACATAAGCAGGATGGATCAGCACCATACTCCATATTGAACCTGTAAAAATAAAACATGTGATATGTAGGATAGAATCTTGTAAGAAAAACTGGGGAATCGAAAAGAATAGAATATTTGTTTTTCAGGTAAATTCAGTTCAAATATAACTTGGCCATTTGTGACATGAAAATATAGCGTTAATTGTGATGAAACTGGACATTTTTGAGCTGAAAACATAGTTCATATGACCATCAACATGTTGCAACAGAACTGAAATCCTGTAAATTTGTATAACTTGCATTTACCAACACAAAGTTCCTTTGGGGATTCACTTAGATTGATTTGTTATGCACAAAGACAGAAATAAGACCTCTAAGCAAATTTTATCCGAAGACTGTATTTAAGTATGGAAGAATAATGATGATAGGCCCTTTTACACAGCACTTCTGTTGCGGGAACATTTTACCTTTATTTCGGAATGACGTCCATGTAAACAAAATGGTGGATCATTTGGTTCCACCTCTGTCATGGCTCTGTAACTCCTCTGGAGGTAGTAACAGAGCTGTGATAAAGGTGGAATCATGATTCTGGAATGCTATGTAAAAGGAACACATCTCATTCCACAACCAATGTGTGACGTTTTGATGATGTATTGTGTGTGCGACCCCCACACCGGGATGATTCTGCCATGTACAGTAGTGGTCCCCAACCATTTTTGTACTGCAGACCAGTTTCATGCATGAAAATTTTCCGCGTACTGGGTAGAGGTGCGGGGGTTCCAATAACAAAAATCTTTGTCAGTTCAGAGTATGTGATCTGAAACACTTACACTGTATATCAGGCAATTCCAATGATTCTACAGTAGAATATCAACTCACCTTAATGCAGAATCAGTTGGAACCCTGGACTTGTTTCCCTGTAACTAGACAGTTCCATCTGGGGCTGATGGGAGACACACAGTCCAGGTGTGTTCCGTAGATCCAGTCTACTCTGGATTCTTGTCTTGGTAACTGTCATCACAGAAAACCCAGCCACACAAAGATATGAGGCTGGAAATGGAAGGACTTTCAGGGCTTTTGTGGCGATATCTGCACATTCTGCTTTGACTTTAATCCAGACTGCACAGAGGTTTGAAGTTGTCTCAAACATGGATTGATGTGCCAAAGCAGTTTGGAAGGTTTCATGCTCATTAACTAGCTGGTCACGTCAAGTTACGCATCATTGGAGTGGCGCTTGTGTGCCACCTGTTGCAATGAACCTGTAACTTAGGCAGGAATGGTGATATTTCTTTATAAATGCAGCTTCCTGTTTGCAAGCAGTCTGTGACCCTTCTGCAGTTTCATCTTTTCCTTGTTTCTTCCTAAGAAAGTTCTCCAGTGAATTTTGTTTTTGGCTCATTTCTTTAGCTTGTGTAACTACTGATTCATGAAATGGTGTGCCAGAGTGAAGAGTGGTTGTGAGGTGAGGGTGGAAATTGTTGCTTTTCAAAATAAAATCTTAAAAATTAGCTTTAATATTAACCACAATTTTATTTTCTTTGCGGTCCGGTACCAAATGATCCACTGACGGGTACTGGTCTGGGGACCAGGGTTGGGGACCCCTGGTGTACAGTCAACAAACATATCAACGCAACCAGAAAGATGTCAAACTGGGGAGATACTGAGATCTGTGAGCTGTTGTCACTTTGGAGGACTCTATCCATGCTAACATTTGTGGAATGGTGAAGGACGGCCGACTCTGGAGAAGTTAGCAACACCGCTATACTCTGGGTGTTTCTGACGTGCAAGTTATACGTCACACTATACGCTGTGCTGTGTCACAGCCCCTTTGATTCTGGAACGCTGGTCCACTGTGTAGAAGTCCATCCTGTCTCACCTCTGTTACTCCTTTGGCTTGGCTGTGGAAATTGGTCAATGGTGGAAAAAAGGTGGGATCACCATCACAGGTTGCGCTATAGAGGGAATGCACATACGTCACTTCCCCCCTGGGCCACGCCCCTCTAAGTCAGACTGAGTGTCAAAAACAAACCGGCTCAACATGGCGGAGCATAGCAGTAACTACAGCGAAACCGGGAAAAATGTGGAATATAACATGAAATTAAAGACAGCTGGACTCGACATGGATCCATACAAGCTACCAAACAACAAGTGGTCTATGAACATTGATATGTGGCCAGAAATCACGTATCCTGACATTTATATGAACCTGATTTCAACGCCAGGAAAATACCCAATGCAAAGGCTGAAAGCATACAAAAGCCAAAGAGTTGTTGACATCCTCGTCATCGTTAATTAGAGGATTACAGCTGGTGAGTGCTTTCAGTTCAACATACTATTGTTTTTGAGGTTTTATGTCAGTGCAGACGTATTTTCTTGGCGGTGATTGCCAAGGTAACGGCCCAGCAGTAGTGCTCACAGTTCACTACTGATTTACCGGAGTTGAACCCTTAGTACTGACCCAAGTGAGTGGATGATCTACTGGTACTGTGGAGATTTAAGTAGAGTTCACATCAAATACTTGATACAACACAGCTACAGCAGCTTTGTGCTGGAGTACCCCCTTATTTGGAAAACTAGGTTAGCCTCAGTTTAAGCTAGTTTACAAATCATGTAGAGCACAAGGTTCAGAATCACACAACTGAAGACAAAAACGTTTCAGTTATGAAATATAAAACTAAATGACAGATGCTAACATGAAGAGCTTTACTAAGAAGTAACGTTAGCCAAAACGATATGTAATTTAAGGTATGATTTTACACAAGAATACAGCATAAATTAAGTTACCTGGCACGAAATAGCAACCACAAATCCAGGTTTCGTTGCCTGGATTCCAGTTATTTCTACGAATTGCAGTGATCCATCTGCTTCTTCTGTCTTTGGCTTTAGGTCGCCGCTAAAACGATAGCTCCGAGTGCTTTTTAAACCTATTTGTGCAATCAATGGCACAACAGCTCTTCCCCATTTTTTAGATTGTTCTAAAGTTTTCGCAGTATTCAAGCCAAAGCCGCTACTCATCTCCCTCTTTCTGCCACTCAGTGGGCATAATTGCGGTGACTTCCGCTAGCGGTGACATCACGTGCATACCCTCTATACATTTTTATTGTCCATCATTTTGACAGACAGGGTCGTAAAAATTCCGTCATTTCATTTATTATCCGTCATTTCAAATTAAATTTTTAATGATAATGAAACATATTTAGTAGTATTTAATGTTCAAAAACATCTCAATGATGCAGTAACGGTAGTTGCTGTTGGCTGGTAAAGCATTACTTACGTGACCTTCATCCTCCACCACATCAGTCCCTCTTTTTTTCCCACTGCGTTTATCACTGCCATCACATTTACTAGGCTTTTTAATTAACTAAGGAGACTAATATGTGCTGCTCAATGATATCTTTGGCCAAATGTAAACAGAGGTGAAGCTCACTTCACAAAAACACAAATTGGCTGTGGATCAACCACAGTGAAATTAGATAATCATCATCTTTAAAAGTCCTGCAAATTATTTTCATCTATGAATCTTCTTTTATTTTTTTTCTCTTCCTTGCCTGCTACCCACCCCATTTCGTTTAATTTTACCCATGCCTGTACCCGCGAAAATTCCTCCTCTTTTTTTTTTTTTTTTTCTGGTGTTGTATTCAGCGTAGTCGTAAACGGTGGTGCTGTAGGGTTCTATACAGGTAGGATGCTGTTATGGACTGTTTGATGCCTTGTTAGGACAGACAGACCAGCCATCCAGCAGATTCTGTTCACAGTGTGTGAAAACTTCCTTCGGTAGATTTCCCTCAGTATTTTAATAAGACCGCAAGTCAAATTGAATGCCTAATCACCTGCTGAGTTCGACTTTCAGAGATTATTCTTATATAATAAAGTCCTTTTTTTCCCATGACACACAAGTCAATTATAGTTGTGCGTAAGGTGTTTCTCTAAGAAGACTAAAATTCAAGTCAGTGTTTTCACCTTTTTTCTGGGATTGCTGTGTAAAAGTAGCTAATGAGCGAAGAGCCATAAAGACAAAAGACAAACAAAAAAACAAAAACAGATTAATCTTCTTGTTAAGGCTTACATCACGGAGCCATAGAAGTCACTTCTGGGTCTGTAACATTATTTAACAAGTCACCATTTAGGATTCAGAAAGGGACGAATTTATTTATTTAATTCAAATACAATGATTAGTTCCCAAAGTCACAGTTTAAGCTCATAGTTCATTTATTTATTAGCAGTAACATGGTGTCAAACTGTGTCATCATTTCTTTATTTATCTCCCTTGACGTGAACAGTGCAGATAAATGACTAAGAAAACATCCCATAAAAGCCATATTTTATTCCAAGTCCTGGTAAATCCATTAAGGCCTGGTTTGGCGGATGCTGCTGGAACTAACATTACTAGCTAATGTTAGATTGTGTGTTTTTTTTTCCTCTATCATATTGCAAATTTACATGTCAGAATAAAGAGCAGAAGTGGATGAAGTGGACAAGTAAAGTGGTAAAATGACGACTGGATGTGTTTATGGACTCGAGGACACACAACAACAGCACGATGAATACAGGTGACTGAACAGAAGTGGACCTGGACATGGTTTGACAAGTGGATAGTTGCACAGATAGTCAACTAGCAGCTAGCTAACAACAACCTCTGTAGTGACTGCAAAACTGCATTAAAGGTGGGGTGCCAGATGTTTTCCTGGAGCATTTTTTACTATATTGCTTAAAATCCCCTTCACACTCTGATTACAACCAATTAATTAAATGCTCTAACACAAAAATAAAAAAAAAAATTAGTCACCTGTGGAACGGACAGGACTGAAAAAACACCATCCAATCATTTTAAGCACCCAATCGAAATGATTGAACAGTGATATGTCTATCAAACTCAACTGCCGTTTGCCCCGCCGCGTGTATCTCTCTTTGTACTTGAATCGTGCGTTCTCAAAGTCTTGGAGCACTGGTACAGGAAACGGAGTCAGAGCCAGAGCTTGGCTATATTAGCTATATTAGAATGGAAAGTTCACTGATAAACTGTTTTATCACTAACATAAATCAGTAGGAAATGTAACGTTAGTAGGGGTGTGTATCGGCAAGAATCTGGCGATACAATACAAATCACAATACTAGGGTCACAATGCGATATATCATGATATATCATGATACTGTTAAAAAGGCAAATTTTTGTTTTGTTTCTTTTTTTAAAATGATTATTTCTGGTAGAATTGAATTGCACCAGAAATATGCACAAATACTAAACACATTTGTATTTGATCACAACAGAATCTAATGCTATATCACAAAATGTTCCTGTGTTCAAACTGAAATTCTGTTTTACAGATATTACAGTTTAACCCTTTCATGCATAGTGGTCACTCCAGTGGACAGTTATTCTACAGCTGTTCTCTTGTATATTCATGGGTTTTGTTGTTTTAGTTGCAATATCAGCGGACACAGGAGACACATGCACCATCCAGTACACTGACATTTATACCATTACTGTAACTTTGCTGTTGATAAACCTGATGTGCAGTGATATGGTTGAGTGTAAATCAATTGTTAATTATTAGACTGTAATTAACAGTTTTAAAAAAAAAAAAAAAATTTTTTTTTTGCATATTATTTCCATGAACTAGGAAGATTATTACTGATATTTATTATTTAAGGAGAAGGGGTGGGATTTTATAAGTTATGCTTCTTCTCACTCCTTTTCGAATATGTATTATATGTCTTATGTTTAAGTATTTTGTTTATTTATTTTCTTCTGTTTTGACATTCATATTTGAAATAAATACATCAGTCACTCAAATCCATCATTCGAATGAGTCATAACTAGTATTAGAGTATGTTAAAAATGTGAGAAAACATCAGATTAGCAGCATTAAAAATGTTTTTATTTTGTTGTTTTCATATTAATTTCTGATATTGGGTTTTAAATACATGTTTCTGTACTTCAAGAATAAAATGCAAGGTGTAGCCAAGTGGACATTTTTGTAAATCCATGAAAAAAAACAAAAAAACAAAACAAAACTCAATTACATTGTTTTTTCATGCCTAATGAGGAATAAAAACTCCCAAGAAAAGATCTCGACAAAGGTTCTAATAATTCATGCATGAAAGGGTTAAGATCCTACTCAAATGTTCATATTCTATTAGTTCATAACTAACATCATAACATTTTTTTGTGTGCAATTCCAACAAAGGAACTAACATCTGCCTCTCAGACAGTAAAAAGTGCTTTCAGGATACTTCAAATAACCATTATTTAATAAAACAGTGTTAAATAATAATAAGATATAAACAATAAAGAAAAACAAAAAATAAAAATGAACCTCCACAATATCTGTGTTTGAATAAATACCTAAAAATATCGATACAGTACTTTTTAATATTGATACAGTATTGTGAAATGAAATATCGCACTATATTGCAGAACTGATATTTTCTTACACCCCTAAACGTTTGTCCGTTAGGGATGAATTGGCGCTGCTTTGTACACTGTAAAAAAAAAAAAAAACATAAAAAAAAGGGCAATATTCCAGAAGCAGGGGTGCCGAAAAAATACTGTTAAATAACAGAAAATAATCATCTCATAAAAGTACGGTAATTTTCCTTAATTAAAATACAGTTTTTTGTCCTAAAGAATATTTACATGTATTAAAACAATCAAATTGCCTATAAATATATATATAAATAATTTTCAATGAGACTAAGTTGTACAATCCACTGATAAAAACTGTATTTTGACAGTTTTTCAGTGCTTATACATGTTATACATTCACAAAAATACATTTATTCAACATTTCTGTTGTGAAACCTACCGTAATTACACAAGATATTTGTCAATTAACAAACAAGTTTTGTTAAACTTAAAGAACAAATACTTCTTTTACGGTGAATTGTCAGTAATTTTTATCTCGTTTTATTATTTTTTTACAGTATTAAACTTTAAATTAACAGTTTAATCTCATAAATAGAAAATAAATATTTGTGAAGTTACAATACATTTGCAAATGTATTTTAACTGTATTTTTCTGTGAAAAAAAAAAAAAAAATCTTTTAAAAAATGGAAATTTTTTGGTTATTCACAGTTACAGTTTTTTTTGTGTAATTTTACATTTGACATGTAAAATCACAGTCTATTTTTGTCATTTCATTGATATTTTCCTGTAGCTTAAAAATACAGGAAAAATCTGTAAAATAAACAGTGAAAATTATGTTAAATTACAGGGGTTTTTTTACAGTGTAAGAGTGGGGGTGTTGGAGGAGACTGAATGAGGTATGCATGGATCGGGGCCACCAGAGCCGGGTGAATTGTTGCTGTGCAGCGCTCATGAACCCTCAAGAACAAGCATTGTGCGTGCCAGTACTCTGGAGGCGTGGCTTTGAGGGGATGTCTGAAGAAAGGGGTTTGGACTTTTGAATGGAGTGTTTTCAAAATGTAGCTTGCTCGAACCATTTTTCTAAGATCTCATACTCCACCTTTAACGGTGTGATGAATGTTCAGTTTAACTAGACCCGAATCAAATCAAACTTTGAGTTCAGAAATAAATAAATTAACCCTTTCATGCATGAATTATGAGAACCTTAATCAAATTTTTTTTCCTTAGTGTTTTTATTCCTCTTTAGGCATGAAAAAAAACAGTGCGATTGAAAATTTTCTTCTGAAAAATAAATAAATAAAATAAAAATAATACAAAAAAAATACATTAAAAAATAATAATGAAAAAAAAAAAAATCTTAACCTATTTTTCATGAAGTTGCAAAAATGTCCACTCAGCTGGACACCACATGTTTAATTTTTGACACACAGAAATATGTATTTACTGATAAATTGTTTGAAAACTATGGGGAGGGCTTATAATTCTGGGGGTTTACGCTCAGGAGAGATCTACATATTGTTACCAATTCATGTCAGAAAAGATATGTAGTGTCTTAAAACTTTAATAAAGATATGTGTGAAAAACAAAAACAACTAGAGGCACTCGGAGAGCGCAGACCTCCGCCAAGGCTGATCAGTGGCCCCCCCGTGGGCCCCCCCACCCCCGATCACCACCAAAATGTAATCATTTCTTCCTTATCCCATTTCCAACAAACCCTGAAAATTTCATCCAAATCTGTCCATAACTTTTTGAGTTATGTTGCACACTAACGGACAGACAAACAAACAAACAGACAAACAAACAAACCCTGGCAAAAACATAACCTCCTTGGCGGAGGTAAAAATAACAACCAAATTCATGAATATACAAGAAAACAGCTGTAAGATAGCTGTCCACTGTAGTGACCACTACGCATGAAAGGGTTAAAATACATTTCTGGTACTTTCCCATGTTTACTATAAAATAACCCTGTAATATGTACGGTGTCAAGATGCCATTGTATATTTAGCTTTCTAGACTTCAAATCCCCAGAGATGGGAGTCTGTATAAAACTGATTTCAGCCTAGTCTGAGATACCATGTCATCATCTGTGACCGAGATCAAGTCCTGTTTAAAAGCCTCTTGGCCTGTGCTGCTGCCAAATGGCTCCTTAAGGACCGCATCCATCTCAGCAGCCTCTGTCAGTCCAGCTCCAGGTTTCTGTAAAGTCACCATGCAGCCTGTCATCAGATCTTACACTACTGACAGTAAGAGATGAAGAGAGGAGACAAACATTTTCTCTCTGTCAGCTTCTATTCCCCCGATGGTCCTTTCACTCACATATTTCAACAAGAGCTTTAAATTATTTAGATTGACTGTGTATCATGCGTCAGTACAGGTAGTGTTTTAGCTACTTATGCTGACAAATATAATAATTATAAACTTTATTGCAGACACAGGTCCAAATAACACAAGTACACAACATTAGAATAAATGGAATAAAAAGGAGATACAAATTGAACAGAACTGTTAATATAATCTATTAACAGTTATCACTAAGGCCATGTAGCACTGCGTTATGTAATAATGGTGCAATATGTAATAATGTAATAATTTTTCATCTAATTTTGTAACAACGCCGCATTTTGTAATAAAATTCTTGAATGTATTTAGTAATAAACTTTGACACATTTTGTAATAACTTATTACATATTGCAACAGTTATTACAAAATGCGGGTGTAGCACTTTTTTTAAGGAAATGTAATAATTTGGTGTATTATATAATACACCATCAAAACTGATGCCTTGATTGGAAGAACCATTATACTAGCAGAACAATATTAACCCTATAACACCAAACATATCATATTTGATACATGAGTTTTGAAGCCCTCTACATGATCAGTATGATTTTTTTTCTTGAAAAACCTGATGTATACAATTAGATACATGCAATACGCAGATAATCCACCAGGGGGAGGAATTTGTTCACCAGAGGCCTTTCCAGTGACACTACAAGACTGTCATTAATGGGGAAGGAGGCAGAACTTTGACAATTTTGTAAAGGAGTTACCCATTTGTTAGACATGTTTGCGCAATATTATGTTTTTGTTTGTTCAAAAATATAAGTATTTGGGCATTGAGACCCGATGTATCAAATATGATTGAATAGTTCAGGCTTTGCAGGGTTAAGCATTCCACCTTAATTACAATTCATTAAAAAAAAAAAAAAAGTCATATAATGTTTATTTGGTCAAACTTAAATCCAGTGTGACTGTATTCATAATAATGGAGAATGTGTTTGCAAGTTAGAAACAAAAGCTGCACTAATTAAGTATTACTGACAGGAATCTTACAGGTGCACTGAAATTTGGAAGACACAATATGTAATAAGTTATTACAAAATGCAGTGTTATTACATAATGGGGTGAAAAATGATTACATTATTACATTTTGCACCATTATTACATAATGTGGCGCTACAGACCACCATATACACACATAACCATCTGTGCAGCAACTTTTAATAATGAAGCCAAAAGTATAAAATCTTGAGGCTGGATCCAAAACTACATTAACCTCAGTCCACATTCAGACATACAGTAATAGGTGGCACTAATGCACCAACAAACCGAATACCACTCACTGATGCTGTTTTAATTTGACACTTGTTATCCCTGCCTCCCTTGGGCAGTTTTTTTTCGAATAACATTTATTATCTTTTGTTATTAAAAGACTAAGAATAATTATTTTTATACACAAAATCTGATTCCAAAATTATGGCCGCCAAGGTAGTGAATTTGGTGTGACAGCGCATGGGAAATATTTACCCAGAATAAAGCTGATTTTTTTTTTTTTTTTTTTTTTTAATTCAGTTGTGTATAACAGCAAACAGCCTTCCCTCTTTGGCTCGGGATAAATGTTTGTATATTTGTGTGGCTTTAGGACAAAAATGAACACAGTGTCACGCCAATCTCCAGCAACATGACTGGAGACGGGCCCATGCAAATGAATGCTATCAGAGACAAAGTGTGATAAATGTGCTGTCAATAGAGATAGTGCAGTGCCACATCACAGTCGCCATCACAGCCCAACAGAGCCAAAAGGAATCTCTGAGGCCTTCTCAGGCAGCATCACACATCATCTAAAGAGTGCGTGAAATGCAGCCTTGCTGCCACTCTGTGATAAAGTGCAGAATTCTTTTTTTTTTTTTAATATTTCTTCATTTTTTAGCACTAGTTTTTTACTGTCATTTTCTATATTATAAAGACTTTTCCTTGTATCTTTTGGGTCATTCAGATGTTGCATCAAATAGACATAGACATTTGGGTTTCAAGAAACACTTAAAAATACCTCTAGATTAGGGATGGGAATCGAGAACTGATTCTTTTTGAGAACCGGATCCCAGTAGCTCGATTCCTTGGAATCGTTTGCCTGCCTGCTTACCGATTCCGTCTTTGTTGCTCATGCACGATGACATCATGCCTACGCTGCATTGTTTTGGTCAGAACATAGCCAACATGGTGTTGAGGCAGAAACGGTCTAAAAAGACGACACCAGGTCCACTGGAACACTGTCAAAGCTTCCATGTCTTCAAAAGGGTGGAATCCCTTCAATATACAGGGGTTGGACAAAATAATGGAAACACCTTAAAAAATCAACAAAATATAATTTAATATGATGTAGGTCCGCCTTTTGCGGCAATTACAGCCTCAATTCTCCGAGGTATTGATTCATACAACTTGTGAATTGTTTCCAAAGGAATTTTAAGCCATTCTTCAGTTAGAATACCCTCCAACTCTTTTAGAGACGATGGCGGTGGAAATCGACGTCTTACTTGAATCTCTAAAACTGACCATAAATGCTCAATAATGTTGAGGTCTGGGAACTGTGCCGGCCATACGAGATGCTCAACTTCATTAGAATGTTCCTCATGCCATTCTTTAACAATTCTAGCTGTATGGATTGGGGCATTATCATCTTGAGGTGAAGGTGTTTCCATTATTTTGTCCAACCCCTGTACTCAAACATTTGTCCGCAGCATGTGACTCATTTACAGGAATGTCACGTATTTGATTCGCTACTTAGCGACGCTTGTGAATATAGCGGCAGAGTGAATGCCGGGCCCAGTTCCGGTTCCGGTGTGGGCAACAAATGTCGTACTCAAATACAAGTTTCCGAAGGTCGGGGAAAGGAAATGAGGTGCACAACAACAGGAGCCGAGCCAAGTCGAACTGGTTCCACATAGTGGAAATGCAGCAATAGAGGAATTAGTAAACCGTCTTTAGTTTCACTTTCACTGCCCCCCCCTGAACCGGGCCCGGCGTCATTTGTTGTTATTATTTGTAGATACTGTATATGGTATATTTTCTGTGCAGATGGAAATATAAAAGACAGTTAATGCAAACACACCGATTTGCACTCTTTTATTCCCTCACCCAATGAGAATCGATAAGGAATCGGATCGATAAGCAAAATCGATAATGGAATCGGAATCGATAAATTCTTAACGATTCCCATCCCTACTCTATATGTTGATAAATGTACACCTCTGCTGTTTTTGTTTAGATTTTCCTTAAAAACTTCTTATCTAAGAGTGTGGTGCAGTAGTAGACATTATCAGAGGAATAGGCTCCATTAGTAGTCTGGGAGACAGTAACGTACCTGTAGCCAGTGTACTACAATGACCCATTTTCTTGCAACATCCACATCCAGCCCACTTAAGCCTGCATCTCTAGGAACTGTAAAGATATTCCACTTCGGAGTTGTTCATAGACCCTTTTGCTGAAACGTACTTCTGCTGTCATGCTCGCAAAGGTAGGGGTCATCTGATATTGTAGGATTACAGTTATTTTAGAACTACTGGAACCTGCAATGAAGTTAAAGAACCAAAAGAAAATTATTATTATTATTATTATTAATAATAATAATAATAATAATAATAATAATAATAATAATAATAATAATAATAATAACAATACATCAGTTTTATATAGCGCTTTCTAGGTACTCAAAGCTACTTAGAATATTAGAATAGAATTAGAATATATTATATTAATTTTCTATTTATTCAAATATGACAGATGTTGAAGGAGTGATATTTTGCTTTTTAAAATTGAATTATGCATTTTAAAACATTTCCCTGTGGTCTACATAAACTGTAAATGCTATGTTTGGGTCTGAATTCTTCATTCATTCAACTCCACAGGTCCATCTTCAACCCTATTTCTGAGTAATGACACCAGAAAGGTCGTTTTGAGTGCTGGCCCTTTAAATGCAAATGAGCCGCTTCATGCCCCACCCCTTCCAGGTTGTTGACCATGTTGCTCTGTCCCTTTCAATACAACCAACAACTGAACATTTTAGGTCATCGGCTCAAAGTTTGGACATATTTTCAATATGGACTACAACCGCTGCTGCTGACAAACAATTATGTCGTACTCGGAGAAAATCTTATATGTGCAAATGTTTTGACGTAACTAGTTATAAAAAGTAACAAATTAAGCAGGAATTGAAACAGGTTGTAGAAATCCATTGGATTTTTGCCAAAATGAATATAAAGATAACTTTGCAGCACCTGGAGGGTTCAAATTCAAACTTTATGAACTATTAGGGTCCAAATACACAAATAAAAGTGGGTTTAGCAAAATAGGCTATGACCCCTTTAAATGTAATTTTCTTTCTATTTGGTGGTTAGTTATGATCTGAACTTATAAACCATAACTGATGAACTCTTGTGCATGTACAGTTAAAACTTTTAAATACTTTGTTAAACAGGCAGAAAAATCAGATTTCCCTTCTTTCGGCTTCTTTCCCTTCATAATGGTGTGATTTTGCTGAAATGTAAAAGCTAATTTTTTGTGCCTTTCTTTTATCTTTGTGGTTTGTTTATACATATATTTCTTTAATGAATTGGACAGATCTTGGAAGCAGTCAATTACAATTCCTGTGTTACTGCTCTTATATATAAACTATTCCTTTCATTTATCATAGACCAGTTGTTTTAAATTGCTTTAACATTGGGATCCACTTTCTCCCATGATAATCAAGTCACAAACCACTTTTATAGAATCCAAATAAAGTTAATGTTCATAAATAGGCGTGTTAATATATTTAGTGCACATACACACACAAAATATACACTTGAATAATAAACTGAAAATGACAACTAAATTTGCATACAAAACATTCAAGACTTACAAAGTGTCTTACATATTTTTTTTTAACCCACTGTTTAGTGAAAACAGAGTATTTTTCAGTTCAAAGTTATATTTTAGTTTTGACATGTCACTTGGGTTTCAGTTGCTTTTTTGTTGTCGATGTTTGTAAATCCATATTTAACTCACTCAGGGTCATATTTGTGCTTCATCTTGCATATAAACATCTCTCAATCAAATGCTTGTTTCACCGTAGTAACTGCCAGCTAGTACAGACTTTGACACTGTCAAAATAAAAATCTATCAGATTGCATTTTAAACGATAAAAAGCCCTTTTCCTTTCAACCA
The DNA here is from genome assembly GCF_902148855.1 of Sphaeramia orbicularis. NCBI lineage: Eukaryota > Metazoa > Chordata > Actinopteri > Kurtiformes > Apogonidae > Sphaeramia > Sphaeramia orbicularis. Next base: position 34,042,671 of record NC_043967.1, read on the forward strand.
CATATTTCACAACTCACTTGGAATGAGTCTTCAGCCCACTTTTGTGTCACGACCAACCATCTCGGAGAGCTGGTCGGTTGAGAAAATCAGACATTTTCCTGGCATGGGTTTCAGTGATGATTCCAACCACATTCAATGTCAGAGAGAACATATTTTTGAGCATTTTAAAAATCAATATAAGTCTGCTACATATGCATATGGCCCAGAACTACAGCTGCTACTCTTGGATAATTACCAAACTAAGAATTTAAGATTCCCAATGCTGAATCCCAGTTCACCCCTTGGCCCTCCCCCTTACCCCTACCCCTCTGTTTTCTGTGTACATGTGAAGGGGTAGTGTTGTTCCAATTCTCAATTAGATGAAGGGGAAGGGCTAAGGCAGACGGCTGTATAGCTTTTGAAACACAGATTTTCCAGGATCACACTACGAACAGAGGGGAAGGAGAAATTTCCCATAATTCTGTTCGAATCATTGGCAAGATGGAGGTAAACACAGCCAAAAAGTGCAGCACTTTGATGAAAGAAACACACAAATGTACGGATTTTCTTCGTAAACAACTTAATCATTTGATCGACCGTTTAATGCTGTCTCAGTGTGTTACAGATCGCATTTCCACAGTTTATAGTTGATAGCCGCAAAAAGACGACCGAACCCCATGGAATAGAGAAGGTTACAGCTACTGACGGCATGGGGAATACTTTCAGAAACAAAGTTTACACATCTGTTAAAGCGACATCGATGACTGCTGATGGTTGCAAACGGTTGTCTCATTTCATAGGAGAATGTTTCAAACCCTACCCCTTGCAGCTCCATTTCAAGGAGTAGTGTCAAGTGCAAGGGGTAAGGGGGAGGGGCTAAGGGGTGAATTGGGATTGGGCCGATGTGTTGCAGATCACAGGTGTCAAACATGTGGCCCGGGGGCCAAAACCAGCCTGCCAAAGGTTCCAATCTGGCCCGCAAGATGAATTTACAAAGTGCAAAATGCAAAAATTACCCCTGAAGATATTAACAGTCAAGGACATCAAACTCAAACATAACAGCATAATAACCTAGAAATAATGACTCCAAATTTTCTTCTTGGTTTAATGTGAGAAAAATCATCTGATATGATGCCTATAAATAATGGCAACACCAATTTTTTCTCTTTGATTTATTGCAAAGAACATTAAATTCTGATATCCTTTAATAATAAAATGTCAATAACCTGTACAAATATGAACAACCTGGAATATCTAAAGAAAAACATGTGCACTTTTAACAATATTCTGCCTGTTTTGTGTCTTGGTAGAGCTGGGGCTCGTTTCTGCACTAGTTCGTTAAATCGTTAAGCCCAGAGCAACGCAAAATGCGTCTATTTAACGCATTTTGCACTATCCCGTTTCTGGGCTTGCTCTTTGTCTGTTCACAACTGGTGCAATGCAAAATGCTGTCGTTCCTTAGTTCGTTAACCCCAACACAACGCAAAATGCGCTATCCCGTTTCTGGGCTAGTTCATTAAAAGTGAGCGCTCGCCCAGTTCCTCGTTAAAGGGCTGATTTTAACGCGGACCTCAGAGGTCTGCGTTAGAAGGAGGATGTATTCTTGTAGCTTCATTTCACTTCGTTTCTGTCATGCATTTCCTTTGAAATATTATTTACATTTGTAGAAGAAGATTTTAACACAAGTCTCACAATATCTTTAATGATATCAGATTTTTTCCATGGACATTGTGCACCGATAAAAACGAATTTACCGAGTGAGAACTAATCCGCTCACTGAATTTTATTTTCTATGGATTTATGGATAACTACAAAAGCACTTGGAGAGCGCAGACCTCCGCTAAGGCAGATCAGTGCCCCGCCCCCCCATCAAGACCAAAACTGAATCATTTGTTCCTTTTGCCAGTACCAATATTTCCTGAAATTTTCATCCAAATCCGTCCATAACTTTCATGTGTTATCTTGCATACGGACGGACAGACAGACCGACAGACAGACAGACAGACAGACAGACAGACAGACAGACAGACAAACCAACGCCACCAAAAACATAACCTCCTTGGTGGAGGTAAATGTAGATTAGTTCAGGACAAAGTGTGTGTGGCTTTGAGAGATAAATGAATGGATGGATGAATGAATGAGAACCGTATGGGACCAGAGCCAGTGAACTGGTGACACACACACCAGTGTGTTTTGTTCATACCTTGCAGAATCTGTCAATCTGTGTCAATGTGATTACTCTTCAAAAAAATTATCTGACCACCTGCACGTTTGGTATTTAGTGGCAACTTGAGAAGTTCTTGGGTGAATTTTTTTGGGTGTCACCCTTGACCTTCATTTTCAAGGCCTGTAGTGGTTCAGTAGGGCAGCCCTCATTGTCAAAAGGAGTGGCTGAAGGGTCATTACAATTTTCAACATTGGTTTTGTTAAATGACTAGAAATTCTTCATGTTTCCATAATTTTTGGCAAATATTCCGATATTTTTACAATGTCTTTGTCACTCCCTCCAGGAAATGCACCACGCCAAAATTCTTCATTTACTGATAGATTTATTCGTCAGAGCTTATCACCAGTAAATCCACCACCAAACTAAGCAACACACACATAAGTACACAATAAAACACACATACACATTGACTGAAAACCAATATATGTGACACACTGTAACATAAATAAACGTACCTAGCTGGCTGGGTGAAAATGGCAAACACAAAATCCTTCAGAGAAATGAACAATGCAAAATTTTATTGAAGAAATTTAAACTTTTATCTCAAAAGCAAAACTTTAATCAGCTTTTAAGCAAAATTTTAACAATATTCTGCCTGTTACCAAATCTTTATGTAACATTGTGTGTAATGTACATAAGTCGAGTATAATATTGTTAAAATTGCACTAATTTTTCAAATGAAATTACATTTTTTTTCAGGTTATTCACATCTTTTTGTAAAATGTAAATATTTTTATAATTTAATTGGGGTTTTTTTTGTACTAAAACAAAAAGAAAAACTTGGATTTGTCATTATTTATAGGTTATTAAGTCATTATTTTACTGGTCTGGCCTGCTTGAGATCAAATTGGACTAAATATGGCCCCTGAACCAAAATGAGTTTGACATCCCTGGTCTACAGGGTCTCAAAATGCTGCGACAGCTAAAAGTGTCCCTGTGCAACACAGATCATGAAAAGTTCCTACCTATTAAACAAAGTCCCAAAAAATAAATTATATACAGTACAGGCCAAAAGTTTGGACACACCTTCTCATTCTTTGCATTTTCTTTATTTTCATGATTATTTACATTGTAGATTCTCACTGAAGGCATCAAAACTATGAATGAACACATGTGGAATTATGTACTTAACAAAAAAGTGTGAAATAACTGAAAACATCTCTTATATTCTAGTTTCTTCAAAGTAGCCACCCTTAGCTCTGATGACTGTTTTACACACTCTTGGCATTCTCTTGATGAGCTTCAAGAGGTAGTCACCTGAAATGGTTTCCCAACAGTCTTGAAGAAGTTCCCAGAGATGCTTAGCACTTGTTGGCCCTTTTGCCTTCACTCTGCGGTCCAGCTCACCCCAAACCATCTCGATTGGGTTCAGGTCCGGTGACTGTGGAGGCCAGGTCATCTGGCGCAGCACTCCATCACTCTCCTTCTTGGTCAAATATCCCTCACACAGCCTGGAGGTGTGTTTGGGGTCATTGTCCTGTTGAAACATAAATGATGGTCCAACTAAACGCAAACCGGATGGAATGGCATGTCACTTCAGGATGCTGTGGTAGCCATGCTGATTCAGGTTGCCTTCAATCTTGAATAAATCCCCAACAGCGTCACCAGCAAAGCACCCCCACACCATCACACCTCCCCCTCCATGCTTCACGGTGGGAACCAGGCATGTAGCATCCATCCGTTCACCTTTTCTGCGTCGCACAAAGACACGGCGGTTGGATCCAAAGATCTCAAATTTGGACTCATCAGACCAAAGCACAGATTTCCACTGGTCTAATGTCCATTCCTTGGGTTTCTTGGCCCAAATAAATCTCTTCTGTTTGTTGCCTCTCCTGAGCAGTGGTTTCCTTGCAGCTATTTGACCATGAAGGCCTGATTCACGCAGTCTCCTCTTAACAGTTGTTGTAGAGATGTGTCTGCTGCTAGAGCTCTGTGTGGTATTCATCTGGTCTCTAATCTGAGCTGCTGTTAATTTGCGATTTCTGAGGCTGGTGACTCAGATGAACTTATCTTCAGCATCAGAGGTGACTCTTGGTCTTCCTTTCCTGGGGCGGTCCTCATGTGAGCCAGTTTCGTTGGAGCGCTTGATGGTTTTTGCGACTGCACTTGGGGACACATTCAAAGTTTTTGAAATTTTCTAGACTGACTGACCTTCATTTCTTAAAGTAATGATGGCCACTCGTTTGTCTTTACTTAGCTGATTGGTTCTCGCCATAATATGCATTCTAACAGTTGTCCAATAGGGCTGTCAGCTGTGCATCAACCTGACTTCTGCACAACACAACTGATGGTCCCAACCCCATCAATAAGGCAAGAAATTCCACTAAGTAACCCTGACAAGGCACAGCTATGAAGTGAAAACCATTTCAGGTGACTACCTCTTGAAGCTCATCAAGAGAATGCCAAGGGTGTGCAAGGCAGTCATCAGAGCTAAGGGTGGCTACTTTGAAGAAACTAGAATATAAGAGATGTTTTCAGTTATTTCACACTTTTTTGTTAAGTACATAATTCCACGTGTTCATTCATAGTTTTGATGCCTTCAGTGAGAATCTACAATGTAAATAGTCATGAAAATAAAGAAAATGCGAAGAATGAGAAGGTGTGTCCAAACTTTTGGCCTGTACTGTACATAAAATATGTAAACAAATATAAAATTACATAAATGAAAATCAATGCCTTTTATGGCAGTTAAAATCTTGATGCAGTAAACAGACATGTACATACATCCACAGTATTTCCAGTGTTTACTGTTGTCACTAGTAGAACTCTTAAGCATCTGCAGGAAATCCGACTCGCTTCACGTCAAAGCTCAGAAGCCGAACCCACAGCTGACTGACTTATAATTCTTCATCATTCCTTCACCAGCAGCAGATTAACTAACTGAGGTGTTTAATGTCGACAGGTGCTAAATGATTGCTATAAAGTGTTTGACAGACTAACACATTCCACAGACTCTGCAGAGTAAGTCGAAGATTGTTTGTTCGTCTCAGTTTAACCCGCATAACCTTCTGAAGGCCACCAAGCAAATAATATTGCGCTGATTGAAAAAAAAAAAGTTATATAGTCCTCCAATATAGTCGCTGCAGAAATGAACTGTAGAGGAAACTTGGACAGCAGTTAAGAGTTACAGCAGTCACAGAGCAAGGACTTGGAAGGAAAAGAAAAAGAAGTCAAGCAAAGAGTGCTGCTGAGGGCTTGAAAGAAATGTCAGGATGTGACTGACATGGTGTATAAACTCACTTTTACATTTTACCGTACAGTTTTCAAAGCTTCACTTAGGAAAGAAATGATTGCAGTTATGAGGCTCTGCTCTGTCAGTAATTGTGAGGAGTTTCATATCTTCCAAAAGTTTAAGCTGAATCCAAAATGATCCCACACTTTACTTTTGCTTGAATGGTTTTACATCGTGATATTCTATATTAGGATAATTACCAGTCTCTTTTCAGTTTTTCATTTGGGTTTTGGAAAACAATATCAAACTGCTGAGGGCAACAGGGCATGTGGTACATCAGAGTGACATTTTATCAACATCCCCGCTGGAGTACAAGACACAGTTGGCTGCACTAAAACACATACTATTTGGAATTTAGATCACTACAGATGCTTTTTCCCCCCTCACACATTCAACAGTTGCTGCATGTAGAGAAAAGCCTAAAGCTCCGATCAACAGTTCAGTCACGTTTAACCATTTATTGTAAAGCCTTCAGTAGAATATTATGGGACCTGGAGACCTGGAGGTCAGGGTACAGATATGTAAACAACAGTGAAGATTTGCATATGAACAGTAGAGACTTGTCTGTACCAATAATTTATTTTGCAAGAAATGAACTGTCACCACACAGGACTGTAAAGATACTCTACCCTTTCTGATTTAGAATGGTGGTCAAGTTTCTCAGACAGAACTGCACCACAATAAAAGTAGATAGATAGATAGATAGATAGATAGATAGATAGATAGATAGATAGATAGATAGATAGATAGATAGATAGATAGATAATGTAACGTGAGGGTTCGTTGGTGGTTAATAGTTCATTCCTGATAAAATGAGACTGCAGGATGGAGACGGATTTCTTCATACAACAGTGCTTTACTGTGCATGTCGTGACAGCAACAACACTTCCTGAAAACAACAACTCACATGACCGAACCAGCCAATCAGGAACTAACAGTACCTAGACCGGTAAATGCAAATGATTTAGAAAAGGCACATTCAACACATTACTTTAGCTGCTTATATACAACAAATGAAAATAATTAAATGTGTATATGCGTAAATAATAATTCTGCAACATAAATGTAAATAGTTATTTGTGTAAACACTGTCAATATATTTTTTTTAACAAATACCTGAGTTAACTTATTCCCTGTAATTTACTCCATTGTTAAACCATACATTCCTTCAACATAAATTATTTTAACTTCTGAGCCTTACAATAGATAGATAGATAGATAGATAGATAGATCTAGCATCTTATCGATGTGTCGGAGCGGTGGGGGGTGTATATACGTGGGGGTGTGGTCTATAAATAACATAACTTACGTTGGTGTGAAACGAAACTGAAACTTAACATGCTTTCAACGTCTGACTCCTGACATCTATTCCTCTATTACACAGCACATCCTACACAAAATTTTGACAACTTCTAACCTGTATCCACTGGACCCCCTCCACTGCTCTATGGGCCCCCCACAAATGCTGGGCCCGTTGAATTTGTCATGTTTTAACCCCCCCCCCCCCCCCCCCCCTTTACAGTGCCCCAGTATGTTTAGACCAAGGGTCTCAAACTCATTTTCTTTCCGGTGTAACAGCTGATTTTTACCCCCCAGTTGATTTTTACCCCCTCTGGTTGGTTTTTACCCCCCCCAACATACAACCACTTTAAATATACAACAAGAAAACAAGGTTATATTTCATTTTTTCATTGCAAGAGCTCTATATGAAATATGACTCTCTTTGATTTTAATAAGTAAAAAAAGAATGCGAAATGACATGGCTTTTTGTGAGATATTTTATTTGAACTTTAATTCGATGTAATGGAAATGAGTTGGCTTTGTTTACATAATAGTTTGTGCAAAATGTGAACACATAAAAAATTTACCAAAATTAAAATTATGCAAATGCAAATAAAAAATTTTGCTCACTTCACAACAACACATATTGCTCAAATCCAGTGATACATGGAGTACACAGATTCTTCAAAACAAACGAAATTTCTTGATCGAGTCTCATTCGAGTAAGGTGCTATCTGATCACAACAACACCTTTACGTATTCACCGGGATTCACCGGACAGTATATATATATATATGTATATATATATATGTGTGTACATATATATATATATATATATATATATATATATATATATATATATATATATATATATATATATATATATATATATATATATACTGTCCGGTGAAGATTATCCAATTTTACATGGGTAAATTGGATAATCTTCACTCATTCCATCATGGACGATGATCTGTATACTCAGCTTCTTAACTTCTTCTCGGCTACTGATCGGCGATATCCTGACGCCATCTACGACCTACCACCCCAACAACATGCCAATGCCAAAGCCAGCTTCCGCCACACCGCCAAGCCCTACCACGTGGCCAATGGCATCCTGATGTTTGATGACAAAGAGGTAAGCTCAGGCATTCTTATTAGAATTTAAACTGTTGTGAGTTAAAACACTTAGCATTACGCTACGAGCCTGCGTGTCTGTTCGTCTGTCTGTCTGTAGATATTTTGTCCGAGCGATAACTTAGAAAGTATTTGACCGATCCATTTCAAATTTAGAATATGAGTTACTTAACTGAAAACAAAGGCTGAGTTCGTTATTCAGCTTTGCAGCTCATCAAGTATGCGCATAATTAAAAATTTTCCCACACACCTATTTTTCACAATTTTGGCTCTTAAACACTCAATTTTTAAGCTAGGTTCATCAAATTTGCATCAAATATGTGGCTTAAAGACCTGTACATCTGTATCAAATATAATGTTGACGTTGAATTTCAAGGTCATTTCTGGGAAAATGTCTTAAAATCGAGAATTTTCTTAATTCCTTGCATTGGGATATAACTCATCACGTATTTAAGCTAGAAATTTCAAAATTGCAGGAAACATGCACCTAGTCAACCTCGAATTTTGTGTTGAAAATGGTTCTGATTGACCTTGACCTTCAATGTGAATGTAAATCAATATAGCATAATAAAGCAATAAAACAAGGTGCAATAAATATAGGGATGCAATACATTGCTAAACTATTTCAAAACATATCTAGGAAGGCATATGTAAAATTTCCCTAAAACATTCATTCAACATATCACATCCAACCCGTAAACAATCTATATTTTCCTCACAAAATCCAAACGATAGACTTTTAGATTGCTTTTCATATTTTTTCATTTAAGTGGCAGTTTCTAGAGGAAGGGGTAAGAACCAACTAGTTGATTTTTACCTCCAGGGGTAGAAACCAACCAAAGGGGTAAGAACCAACTAGTTGATTTTTACCCCGGGGTAAGAATGGGAGGGGGGCAAAAACTGACTGCTACACCTGTGCCACATTCAGCCTGATTTGATTTCAAGTGGGCTACACCCGTAAAATAATAGCATAATAATCTACAAATAATGACAACTCATAATTTTTGTTTTGGTTTTAGTGCAAAAAAAAACGCTATTAAATGATAAAAAAGATTTACTTTTATAAACAGTCCAAACAAAAAAGATGTGAATAACCTGAAAAAACAGAAATTTCTTTTTTGTTTTGTTTTTTAATTTCCTTTTTATTTTTGTTTTTGAGAAAACCATAAAACAAATACTTGCACTAACAAAACAATACAAAATAAACAGACAACGGGGGGGGGAAGAGTCCCACATTAGAGCAGCATCTAGTCCACGCATACATACATCACACACATGCATCAATATATTCGTATATCCATATTAATTTTTTCCTTTACCTTAAAGTTTGAGGGTCCATTGAAATTATACAAAGTCCGGTCTCACAGTTAGAACATAAATCTATATATTAAACTGAAATTTCTTAAGAAAAATAAGTGCAATTTTAACAATATTATGCCTCAACTTATCATTTCTACATGTACGTTATGGCTTGAATCTACAAAGACACTAAACTCTTAGTAACAGGCAGAAAATTATTAAAATTGTGCCTAATTTTTATTTTTTTTTAGACATTTCACATTGTTCAGATTATTCACATTTTATTGTTACAGGACAGTTTGTAAATGTAAATATTTTAATGTTATTTTTTGCACTAAAACAAAGACAAAAATTTGAAGTTGTCATTATTTATAGACATAATGTAATTTTTTTCACATCAAACTGAGAAAAAAACATGGAGTCCTTATTTTTTGTAGGTTATTATGCTATTATTTTACTATAGATCATATTGGTCTGTGTGTGGAAACCAATTTAAAATGAGATTGACAGCCTTGACTGTGGAATTTTTGCACTTTCAAATTCATCCCACAGACCCCATTGGAGCCTTTGGTGGGCCGCATTTTGCCCCCAGGCCGCATGTTTGAGACCCCTGGTTTAGACCAAGCCTAAACCCTTACAGGTAAGTTTTTTTTACACTTTTACAACACAATCCCAAACCAAATGACAGCAATTGTTCCGAACCTTTCTTCACTTCTTATAACTACGAAAAGCTGAGCCCACACATACATGCACCGAGAGAATGAAATGATTCATTCTGAGATTTACTGGAAAAAAAACATCCACTGTAATTTTATTTTCCTGCTTTAGCTCATAATTTCTCCATCAACCATCTCCTGGAGTTTAGTTTCTCTGCATCATTTCATTTTGTTTACCTTCATGCAGTCTTTAGCTTCTCACTATAAATGACGCATCCTGTCCCAGTCCTGTCCTGACTTTCAATAAAACTAAAGTTTACATAACCCTTGAAACATGACCTCACTTCTAGTCTCTTATATGAATGAGTCACAAGCAATTTTATGTTTCTCAGACATGTTGCATCACTCATAAATGAATAATGATCTGCCTGGATCAAAAAATGATCCTTTTCCAAAGTTTTTAATACAGACTTATACATTTTTTATGACCACCTCTGAACAGACAAAGCTTTGCATTGATGATGAACATTCAAAGTACCATTAAAGTCTCGAGTTTTGCTCCTTTTTTTTTTTTTTTTAATTCCAGTAGTTTTATCACCTCCTACAGGCAGAAATGTTTACTTTAAATATCTCAAATTAATCTGCAGCTAACTCTGAATTTTATTTATTAAAAATCCTCAAATCTGACCATCTAACCTGATTCTTACTAGGGATGTAAACAATTAATGGACTATCAATTAATTGTCAATAATAATTTCCTTGATTAAATTACAATAATTGTCAGTTAATTGCCATTTTCCACAGTGGTATTTGTGGTGCCGACAGTAGGTGGCACACATATGCGGGGTCGGTATCGGTCTGGTCCTGGACAGAGCGGGGGTGGGGGGACGTTATCCAATGGTACAGTAAATCAGTCATTAAGGAATATGACATGCTTTTTTCATTAAGTATATAAACAGTATTTAGCCTTTATTCTTATAGACCATATTGAAAAAGAAGTTCAGGTTCACAGGAAAATCACAGCTATTCAATTAAAGGTGGGGTAGGAGATCTTAGAAAAACGGTTCGCTACATTTTGAAAATACTCAATTCAAAAGTCCAAACCCCTTTCTTCAGACATCCCCCCAAAACCTCGCCTCCAGAGTACTGGCACGTGCAATCCTTGTTCCCAAGGGTTCATCCAACTAATAATTAAAGAATTAATCGATAATTTGCATCCCTAATTCTTACTGTTCTGTTGAGGTTAAGCTTCAACTTACACAAAAACAAACAAAGTTTACAGAATGCTCTAAAGCAGGGGTGTCAAACTCATTTTACGTCAGGGGCCACATTCAACCTAATTCGATCTCAAGCGGGCCAAACCATTAAAATAATAGCATAAAAACCTATAAATAATGACAACTCCAAGTTTTTCTCTTCATTTTTTGTACAATAAAAAACATTAAATTATGAAAATATTTACATTTGCAAACTATCTTTTCACAAAAAAGATGTGAATAATCAGAAAAAAATTTAATTTCTTCAGAAAATTAAGCTAAACTTTAACAATATTATGCCTCAACTAATCACTTGTACATGTGCATTACACACAATGTAACACAAACATAATATTGTTGAAATTTTGAAGTTTGGAATGTGTAACTATTATAAGAATGTCTACAATATTATGTATCAACTTATTAACACAATTCATAAATCGGATCTACAAATCCACAAAACATTTAGGAACAGACAGAATATTGTTGAAGTTGTACTTAACCCTTTCATGCATAAATTACGAGAACCTTAGTTGAGATTTTTTTCCTGAGTGTTTTTATTCTTCTTTAGGCATGAAAAAATAATGTGACTGAATGTCTTTTAATGGACCTATTTTTGTGGAAAATATCCACTCAGCTGGACACCATGTGTTTAATTTTTGAAGCAAAGAAACATGTATTTAAATCACAATGTCAGAAAGTGATATACTGTGTGAAAACTATGAAATAAAAACGTTTTTAATGCAGCTAATCTGATGTTTTCTCACATTTTAACATACTCTAATGCTAGTCGTTACTCACTTCATGGAGATAATATGCAAAAAAAGCCCAAAACAAAACTTTTTGTTTAAGAAAACTGTTAATTACTAGGCCTGTAACGGTACACAAAATTTTTAGTTCGGTACGTTTTCAGTTTTAAAAGCCACGGTTTGTTTGTTTTTTTCGGTTTGGTACAGGAAGAAAGAAAACCCCTCAAAATGTCTTTAATGCATTTATGAATTTTTGAACATTCTTCCCCCAATTTTTGGAGACAATAGAATATAGAAAAACAGGAATAATATAATTTTGCTGCTATAAATCAAATAGAAAATAAAATATTACTAAATGTATTTTAAACATTAGTATTGCACTTTTCCCTGTAAGGGAGTTTTGAACAAACAACAAAAATCTAATCACAGTTCTGTCAATTCACATTCTGCATGAAAATAACAAAAAAAAAAATTCCACATGAAGTGCAACATTAACAAGAGGGTAAACTGGTATTGTTTAAACAAACTGAAGAGCAACACTGACAAATAAATTAACCTAATTATTTATTTTAGGACAGATAAACTGTTTAGGACACTTTGTGTACTTGTGTGTGTGTGTGTGTGTTTGTGTGTGGGGTGCAATTTGTCAAAAACATGGGGGGGGGTATACGTGGGGGTTTGGTCCATAACTAACGTAATAACTAACGCTGGCATGAAACGAAAATGAAACTTTACATCCTTTCAACTCGTTTACAACTTCCAACTCCTGGGTTCTATTCCTCTATTATACAGCGTGTGTGTATGTGTGTGTGTGTGAGTGTGTGAGAGAGAAGGAGAGAGAGAGAGAGAGAGAGAGAGCTCGTGTCAGTGTTTTACAACTACTGTAGTTCCTAGGGGCCAAACAACGTCCGTCTTATCAGCGTCTTTCCCCGTTGTTGTCTTTCACCTGAACCCGTACTGATCCCAAACAGGACTGTACTGATGGAGGAGGGTCTTCAGTCTCTTCCCTTCAGGTTCACATCATATTTGTTGTTTTTTTTTAACCTTATGGAAGCTATTTCATATTTCTAGTCATTGTGCGCTAGTTCCATATGTCCGTGTGGAACTTGCGCGGATTTAAAGTTCCGCATCAAACGACGCCTTTCGTTTCTTTTTCTTTTTCTCATCATACTGTGCCGTTTCAGTACAGCTGTGTACCGAATCGAACAGGTGTGTACCGAAACAGTTCGGTTCGGTACGTGTACCGTTACAGGCCTATTAATTACAGTCTAAAAACAATTAGCAATTGATTTCCACTCAAACATTTTACTGCAGATCAGGTTTACCAAGAACAGCAAAGTTACAGTCATGGTATGAATTGCAGTCTATGGGGAGGGTGCTGTGTTGACTGATATGGAACTAAAACAACAAAACCCAGGGTTATGCAAGAAAACAGGTGTAGAATAGCTGTCTACTGCAGTGACCACTATGCATGAAAGGGTTAATTTTCAGGTTGTTCACATTTTATTGTAAGGGTTATTAGACTATTATTTCACTTTAGATCACACTGGGCTAAACTCTTGACTGTTCATATCTTCAGTGTAATTTTTACACTCCATAAAATCATGCCGTGGGCCAGATTGGACCCTTTGGCGGGCCAGTTTTGGCCCACGGGCCCCATGTTTGACACCTGTGCTCTAAAGGTTTCTAGTTGCAGTCTTCCAAATTATGAACGTGAAAGAGTCTTGGCCTTTATAAAGTGTAATAATCTGTGACTAAAAACTTTGACTTATGAGTCACTGTTTTAGATGTGAGAGGGCGTCACACTTCAGTCTTTCCAAAGTCTTTTCAAAGTCAACAACTCTGTAGGCATAAGGGAACGTATGCCAAGAATTCATTATGAAAAACAGTTTGAAAGGAAAAGAACATAAGCTCTTACTTTGACCATGACATTTGTCATTTTCCTTCAGTTCAGACCCTGAATGAGAAGTACCCTCTGACAGACACTGTGTAGTACATTATTACAGCTTAGCATTTTCATTCTCTCACACATAGAATGCCCATGTCACGTAACAAATATGCATATTTTCATCAGTCCAGCTTGCCACTCATGTGTTATGCATGTAGACTTCCATTTTGATAGAACACCATCTATTGTGAGGGATGTGTGTTGGCTTTTGAGGACTTCAGAATATGCGTGACATTGGACTCAGTGCTGTGCCAGATGCCTCCAGTGCAGACACAGCTGGGTCCTGCTGCTGTTCTGACAATGTGCTGCTTATTGTACACCTGGAGTGGGAACACTGTGTTAGATCGATGTTCTTAATGAAAATTCTACCTTTTATGCTTTGACCACAGAATCTTTTAAAATGTGGATGATGCCACTTCAACGTTTTTTTTATAAAAGCCATGATTTTATATAAAGGGGTGTTCACCACTACTCCCCATGATCACAGCTTCCTCCGTCATCATTTCTGGTCCTTTCCCTTTCACTATGTCACCAAGATAGTGATTAATGAAGGAGAGATGAGTGTTCTGCACTCAGTATTGACATTTGAGTTGGCATGCAGGTTCTTACGCTGAGTTGCTTTTACCCATAACTGACAGTATAAACACACTTTACACACTCAATATTGTAAGTAAAGAAGCACCTGATTTGAGACGCAGTGAGAAACTGCGCTGCCGACTGATACTGTTACAAGAAACTACACCAAGACATTTCTGATTTTTGATAAATAACACATACAAAATTCCGCTAAAATTTACTTAGGGGGTCAAATGAGTGGCCATTTTTGTCAAAAAAAAAATTGTAAGAAATGCATAGAACTGTGTTGAAATAATGCTAATACATTTGTGCACAGACTACTGATATTATTTGACAGTGGAAGCTCTATTTTCAGAAATATTGGATTTTGAGTAGCACGTGTATGTGAAAACTTTTGCTGGTGGACGGACGTGACATTGCCCATGATGCTCTGGTCAGTACTAAAACAAATAACAGCTAAAACAATAACAGCTGACACAGAAACACAAAATGTGGCAGTGGACGGATGTGACATGGTTGTTACAGATCCCATCATACTGATGCTCGGCAGCCATGTCACCGTTTACACTAAAGATCCCTGTGCAAAAACTAGGATCAGAATTATTTATTGTATACTTTATCATCATACTAAAGAGGAAATAACAATATAGAATTGTTATTTCTGTATAAAAATGCTTATTATTAGAAAACTGTTGATTTAAAAAGTGACATGTGACATTCTTCATGTATGTATTGGCGTAACATAAGCAGGATGGATCAGCACCATACTCCATATTGCAACCTGTAAAAATAAAACATGTGATATGTAGGATAGAATCTTGGAAGAAAAACTGGGGAATCTAAAAGAATAGAATCTTTGTTTTTCAGGTAAATTCAGTTCAAATATAACTTGTCCATTTGTGACATGAAAATATAGCATTAATTGTGATGAAATTGGACATTTTTGAGCTGAAAACATAGTTCATATGACCATCAACATGTTGAACAGAACTGAAATCCTGTCAATTTGCAGAACTTTCATTTACCAACACAAAGTTCCTTTGGGGATTCACTTCTATTGATAACTTATGCACAAAGACAGAAATAAGACCTCTAAGCAAATTTTAGCCGAATTGTGTTTGATAACTAATGTCAACTTTGCAGAATCCAGTTTCTTTTCTTACATTGTTTTTTTTAAATTATATCTTGGTTTTATAATTTACTAGAGACAACATCTACCAGCAAAGAAGTCACTGTATGTGTTTACGTACCTAGTGAATAAAGATGATGCTGGTTCTAATGAGTACTTTCTCCTCTAATTAGCAGGTTAGCGCACAAATCAATACTAACATTAGTTAATCAGAATCAGCTTTATTGGCTAAGTATGTGAACACATACAAGGAATTTGGCTTTGGTTTTTGTTTGCTCATGACATACAATTTCAATATAAACCCAAACACACTTAAACATAGACATGATATAAATAAACATTCAGCTAGAGACCAAGGTTATAACAGTTCTGGATTTTTCATTATAGTTTAGTTTTATTTAGCTTTGACTTTTTTTTCTCTAATTCAGTTTAGTTTTAATTCCTTTTTAGAGCAGGTTTACTGGTTTTTATTAGTTCTCATTTTTATTGTAAATGCTTCGTTTTACTTTAGTTTTAGTATTAATTTTAGTTTTGTCATATCTTTTCTCTTCTTCTCCGTCACATTCAAATAAATCCCAGACAGGACTCTGCTGCTTCCCCCCTACTTTAGTCTCCATGTTTCCAGGTAGAGTGGGAACCAGAAGACGACTCTAAATGACAACTGACGAGAAATGACGGACTGTGAAGTGTCGTATGGTGCTGCTAGCTAAAATTGCTAGAGTGAAATAAATCACTTTCATATCAATCCGACACTGACAAAGACGAAAACGAAGAGAATTTTATCCACAATTTTTATAGGTTTTCGTTAGTTTTGTAAACACACAATACAGTTTCAGTTAGTTATCATTTTTTTCTTTTAATTATAGTTTTTTTATTAATTTCGGTTAACGAAAATGTTTTTTCAGTTCTAGTTTTCATCATTTTGTTAGTTTTCGTTAACGATAATAAACTTGCTAGAGACAAGGATAACCATGGGTTGAGATTTACAGTGGATTTATAGTTTAATATGTACAGAGTGCAAATTGGAGTTTTATACAGTGAGTGAATGTGATCTAGTCTATTAAAAATATGTGTGTATATATATATGTATATCTTTATTCACCAGGTACGTAAACACATACAGTGACTTCTTTGCCGGTAGATGTTGTCTCTCTAGTAAATTATAAAAACAAGATATAATAGAAACAATGTAAGAAAAGAAACAGTGTGTAACTGGATTCTGCAAAGTTGACATTAGTTTTCAAACACAATTATATGTGTTATTTATCAAAAATCAGAAATGTCTTGGCGTAGTTTCTTGTTACAGTGTCAGTTGGCAGCATAGTCTCTCACTGCGTCTCAAATTGGGCGCTTCTTTACTTACAATATTGAGTGTGTAAAGTGTGTTTATACTGTCAGTTATGGCTAAAAGCAACTCAGTGTAAGAACCTGCATGTCAACTCAAATGTCAGTACTGAGTGCATATATATTATTTATATTTAGTTAATGTAGTTGCATTATCTTAGGCTGAGTGTTATGTATTGCTACGCTTTGTGAAGATGTGACATAATCATTAGATGTTTTTGCAAAGTGGGGTACGCACATGAAGATAATCGCGATTTTCCCCTGATTTTTCCCTTTCTCGACCAAGGACAGCAAACGCCAGATTATCTTATGCCTTGTAAGATTATCCTTTAAGATTATCCGGTGGTCTGAGGTGTGTTACGAGTGAATTTGTCCCGATAATCGGCTCTGAAACGGGTCAGGGCCGACAATTGTAAATATTAAACTTGTTCAATATATACGACCAAAAATTTTCATGTGTGTGTGGGCAAAGCTAACGACTCCTGAGTCATGACTCTGTGAAGTGTGACATGGAACAGAATGTAGCCAATCAAGAAGCGAGCTGACTGAGGAACAAGGAAGCAGTGTAAATAAAAACAAACATGGCCGACCTGAAACATAAAGTTTGGTGGACCTCAGAAATGGAGGACCAGTTTGTGGAGCTGTGGGAAGCAAGAAAATGTCTATTCAACATTTCTGCCAAGTCCTAGCACCCTTAATTTATGGACATATGTGAATCTGTTACACTCATTTTACCACATTATGTTGTCCTGCACATCATCTCTACCATTCAGTTTATCATGCTATGTGTTGTTTAAATCAGTGGTGGCTGCTCGTCTTTCAGACAGGGGAAGCTCATTGTCGGCTTACATTAAAAAAAAAATGGTCAAGTTATTTAAACATAAATTCGTCCCTCCATTCCATTTTAAGTAAA